>NC_056744.1:1156289579-1156589579 GCF_019279795.1 Protopterus annectens
ATGAAGATTATATCTCTCTCTCTCGACTCTCTTATGGAAGGGGCTTCTTTTGGAGAGACACTTAAATATGATGAAAATTTTGAGTGGGAGTCTAGAGAACTGTCCTGAAAAGATACAACCTCTTAGAAGTTGGACATTCCTGCCCCCTCACCTGTCCCTCCACTCCTAGAGGTCTTTTAGGATGCTTTCCAGTCTACCTTTTCAGGTCCTCTTTTATAGTCCCCTGCTCCCAAATTACCAGGCAGTTCTACAAAGGTCAGGTAAACTTACATTTCTGTATAAGATCTCTGTGGCAGACTTATCCTTTGACAGACCTTATAAATTGTGCCACAACTGCAGTGCTGTCCTTTCATATAAAGAAAGTAGGGCCACGGATAGATGGGGGAAAGATTATCTATACTTCCTCTGCTATGGCCTTCAGGGCTATTAACTACCAGACCTAGATGACCAAATATCTGTTCATCCTCAACGCTTCAAACAAGGTAGTGGTAGAGTCACAGGGCTCCCAACAACATATTCACTCCCTGGTTAATCAGGACACTCAAATTGTTGGACATAGTAGATACCATTCTGCGGAGGCCTCTTCCAGAGCAGCTGCTACTGGTACTGTCATTTGCAGGTATGCATGGTTGAGCAACCAACCTGTGCCAGAGTATTTTAAAGCCAAGCTCATTGATTTACCCTTGGAAAATAATCTTTTGTTCGGCCCACAGGCAGACAACTTATTTAAAGCCTTACAGGAACAAGGCAAAACTAAGAAACTGCAGACTGATTCTACCTGTCCATGTACCTAGATACCAGAGGGACTACCCTCCCAAGCCCACTTCTTTTATTAGAATGGAATGTAGACCACTTCAGAAACACAAGAATGCACCCAGGAAGAAATTTCCAGAGAAACCTCAGAAAGGTTTCCCTTATTAGAAAATCACTGTAACTATATTCCAAGTCCCTCCCCCTCCCTCTTGGTCCTCCCCCTTTCCAGAAGATTAACTTAGTCCATTTCAAATTGAGAAAATATTACTGTGGACCTGTGAGTGCCTTCTGTCTTAACTTTTTTTTTTTTTTTAATGTCACGTCTTGGAAGGAACTCCCTCCCTTGAACAGTATCCCTACTCACAACCAACTGCAGTTTTTTCTGCCTATCCCCCAGGAACTTACAGGCCCAAGGCTCAATAGAACCACTGCCTGCCAAATTTATACAAAGAGGTTTTTATTCCAGACTGTTCCTAGCTCCAACAAAAGAACAATGGAGACCCTTCCTGGATCTCTCCTTGCTAACCACCTTCCTGAAAGTGCCAACTTTCAGAATGCTGTCCGTATGGACCATCTTGCCTCTTGTTCTTCCACAGGCACATCTATGCTCTCTGGATCTAAAGGACTAAAGGAATGCCTGTCTTCATATTCTCATTCACCCCTCCTGCAGGTAATTCCTCAGGTTCTGTACTTGCTCATCTCTCTCTGTTTACTGCTTTGCCTTTTGGGCTTTTCACAGTTCCAAGAGTATTCACAAAGTGTTTAGCACCAGTGATGGCCTTATGCCAAACTGTGGGAATTCAGACTTTCCCTGACTTTGACAATCCAGTCTACCTCATCGCTGACCTTACTTCAAGACAATCCTGTTCGCTCTGAACTCGGCATCTTGCAATTTGGGTTCAATGCTAACAACAAAAAATCCTCACTTCAACCTACTCAGGACCTAGTATTCCTTTGCTGCAGATTGGACACCAAGAAGATGCAGGCCTACCTACCTCAGGAAAAGGTACAAAGACTTGCAGCTTACTTCCACTCTATTTACTCCCTTGACTCATGCTTAGCCATAGAACTTCTAAGGGCCCTGAGTTTCATGACAACAACCACCCCAGTGCTTCCTTTAGACAGGTTGCACATGAAAAATATTCAGTAGTACCATAAAACGGTATGGTCCCAACACCATCATCCTTTAGATACAAAGAATCCCCTTCATCCATTGCCTCCAAAAGGGGATCTCATGGTGGTTGACCCAGGTGAATCTTAACCCAAGGCTCCTAGGTTCATAGATTTGTAGTAAGCTAACTGCCCTTGCGAGCCATTTTAAGTCTAGCCAATTATCCCTTGTGAGACTCAAACCCTGCACCTTGTGTTAGGCAAACGCCTTAACCATTAGCTTCCCGTTAAACCCCAGAGTCAAGCTCAAGAGATGTAGACATATGCCTCAAATAAGGCTTGGGGAGGACGGGCTGGCTGGCCAGGTATCCATGGCAGCGCAAACTCAAGAGGGAGCACATCAACCTGAAAGAGATGATGGCCATCATCCAAGCACTTCCAGTTTTTCAAACATCTGGAAACTAGATCCTCTTTGACTATTCACTACTGTCATGTGGTACATAAGCAAGCAAGGAAGGACCAGATCAGACCAATTGGGTCCTAGTAGTGATTGCTTGGGACCTAGCTACCCAGAGAAATGTGTATATCCCATCACTGGACAAAGTTCTAGCAGAATCGCTGAACACATCCATCAAGGATCCTCATAAATGGACCCTAAACAGGTAGGTCTTCCTGGACATTTTCACAGGTGGGGAACACCTCTGACTTGTTTGACTTAAAGCAACAGGCAGCTTTCCTTAATTCGCAACAGGTCATCTTGTCCTCGTACTAGAAAACGGTTGCATACTCTCTTCAGTGGATGGAGAAGTTTCTTTATATTTTTCCTCTACTCCCATTAATTCCAAAGATATTACTAATGGTTCAGAAAGAAAAAACAAGAATCTTACTGGTGATTCCCTTTTGGCCAAGGCAGCATTGATTCCCCCTTCTCTTTCATCTGGCTAGGGGCAGTCACCACAAACTACCACACAAGATGGATTTTCTCACCCAGCAGAAGGGATTACTGCTTCATCTGAACCTTTCATCCCTAAACCTAAGTCTATGGATGATAGAGTTCTGATCCCTGTCAGGCACCAGTTTTAAAGGAAGTATGGAGACCTGATACTCAGATTTCTACATAGCATAATGGAAGAGGTTTTCCTTCTGGTGTCATAACAGTCAGGACCCCACAAAATTTAGAGGTTCCTCTTATCCTAAAGTATTTGTAACTAATGAATACAGGTCTGGCGTAATTCTCCATCAGAGCCCACCTGTCAGCTATATCTGCCAGTCTTCCCCTCAGTCCACCTGTTGTGTCCTACCCCAAAGTCATACAATTCCTAAAAGGGGGTGCTGCACTTAAGACTCCCAAGGAAGCCCATACCCTCTCCTTAGGACCTCAACTTTGTACTGGAAAAGCTGAGTTTGCCACCATTTGAACCAGCAGCTTTAGCAAATCTTAAATTCTGCAGCTTGAACACAACCTTGCTGTTCACCCACACTTCTGATAGGCGAGTCTTAACTTAAGGCACTCTTGACTGTTCCACCCTTTATTTTTCACAAGGACAGGATGCCCCTAATAACCCCTACTTTATCTGAGGTGGCGAATGAGATGCCCCTGAACCAGGCCATCAGATAAGTTCCAAGATTAGTACTAGGCTAACTACCATTGTAAGCTTAGCTAATTAACCCATGTAAGAATCAAACCCTGCACCTTGTATCTGTAAGGCATCAGCAGGAGTGAGTCCATCTCCTTTTGTTACTCACGCCAAGGTTAATCCTTGCCCACCTGCCATTGAGCTTACTTTACCAGGGCAGTGGCATCCTTGGAGGCCTTCTACGAAAGGGTTGATGCCAGGACAATCCTGGAAACTGCCACCTTTTCTTCTGTACACACTTTCACTAAACACTACAGAATTGATGCCTTTTCAAGATCCCAGAGCTGCCTTTGTTAGGTCAGATTTTTCTGGACTCTCTGGTAGTTCTTCTCTCCATTAACCATTCTTCCTTTTGTTCCCTTGAGCTCTGGGAATCGTATATCTGTTTGGAATACTACAACAGTGATTTTAGTCAGGACATAGTACTGTTTTGTAAGAATTTAGCATAACAGTAGTTGTCCTGATTTACTGTTGCAGTATTGCTTCAGTATTCCTTTTCACCCACCTCGTCCCTTTGGATACTATCTATTCCTCTCTTTCGGCCATTCCTGCAGAGCTGTAGAACCTAGGGGGCTTATCTCACTCCCTATTTGGCCCCCGCCTTAGCTGACTGGCATCTCTTGGAGGTCTTCATGCCTCTGGCTTCTAATAGTCTGAGGGTCTAAGCTTGCACATCCACCTATATACCCTTACACTTACGAAATGAGGTCCTAAGTATAATCCAGGAAAGTTTAGGGTTTGGTATCCTGGCAGGACATCACAGGTGAAAAGCCGTCTCTTTGGAATACTGCAAAAGTGATCAGTAGGATAAGTACTGTTATGGTAAGTTCTTTCACAGCTGTACTTTATTGGCATCAAAAAAGGGGGCACATTGAAACCTCTACTAAAACTGCCCGATCTAGTAAACAGTTCCTTATCGTCACAAAGTGCAGAATGCTATCACTCCAAAGCAATTCTCTGTTATCCCCTCAAGCATTCATGGTCAAACTAAACCCAAGGGATACTTATCTTCCCATCCCATTGCCATAGATTAGTGGAAGTTCATCTGGTTTGATTTGTGGGTGGTGGGTGGGGGGCAATACTAGTTTACTTTCTTGGCTTGTCTACTGTACCCAGTTTTCACCAAATGCCTGGCTACATTAATAACCGCCTGTAGAGCAAGAGGCAGCTGCATTTTTATTCATACGTGAAAGACTGTCTCATTCATGCACATTCTCTGGGAATCCCAGTTTTGCTGCAAGGCTCTGCACTTTATACTAAATTGCTTCAGGGACCTTGACCTTTACATTGGTTTGATGAAGTCCAGCCTTATTCTCAGAAAGAGTCTTGTCTCCAGGGGGCACTCCTGAACATGGACATGCAGAGATCTGTTTTCCCAAAAGACTAGAGTCTTGCCCTAAAACTACAGGACATCCTGTGTTGGGTGGTGATGTTTGTCAGTGATTTTTCTCATAGTGCTAGGGTGCATGGCCTTTTGCATCCTTATGGTGTCTCTAGCCCACTTGCAGATGAGAACACTGCAGTGGTACCTTAGCAACAGGTGGTGTCAATACTCTCAACCTCTGGAAATCAAGATTTACCTCCTTCCATGGTGAATAGGACAGCTGCATCTCAATCAGGGATTGTCTTTCATGGCAGCCCAGTCCAGTCTAACCCTCACAGCAGACTCCCCTGTTTTAGCCCAAGGGGTCAATGAGAGCACACGTCAAGGGAGTTGTGATGGGGAAAATTATACAGATATGAAAGATGATGACTGCAGTTTTGCTTTTGAAAGCCCCAGCCAAATCTGGAAATAGGAGTCTTCCTAATCCTGGCAGGACAACACGATGATGTGATGCATCAAAAACTCGGAGGGAGATGCATTCATATTAGGGTGCAGACTTGCTATGCAAGTATGGGAGACAGCACAAGGGCTACACATGGCTCTTAAAAGCCTGTATCATTTCCAAGAAAGTGCAGACAGGCTGAGCAGCCTTCATAGTCCCTTAACTCATTCACTCCAATGGAGCTCAGGAGGTTTGCACTGTAACTTCCAATGGGAGGAGCTAAGCCTTTTCACCAAATTCAATTACGTCCTCACATTTCAAACAAATGTTCGTATCTCTGGAACCATAAGGGTTATGAAAGAAGTATAAATGCCAAACTTCAGTGCAAACTGTTTTTATAGTGGTAATATTCTTTAGGTTCTAGGTTTTTAATTGAATTTTATACGTCACAGTAAACGCAGTAACTGTTACGTTTGTAATATTTTGTAAACAGCTTAACGATATCTCAGCAACCACTCAAGTTACACACACACTGTCAGCAGCATTTTATTCATCTACCTGAGAGCTTTTATATGAGGTTAAGGAGTTCTGTTTGTGTTACTTGGTTGTTGAGATATTTAGAAAAATATGAAACTTATATCTATATAAATTAATATCATAAAAACAACAGTTAATATCTCTTTACCTGTACTAGACAGAGGTCAAATATTAATGCAGTTGAGTTTGCCATTGTGTAAGCTTTAAGATAAAATCTTTTAAAACCTTGTACATAACATGGTTTTGGAATTATTGATACAAATATGAAGAAGCAATATTTGACACCTTAAGGTGTCAGTAGAAGTTAACTGCAGATGCACCTGGAGGAGTCACTTGGATGTAATGAGTTAAAAATGGATACTAAACAGAGACATATTCCTAATTCTGACCAGGATGTGGGGTGTGCCAGAAGTACACCTTTTTGTTTAACCTCAGAACAAGCAATGAGTAGGTTTTGCTGTAGAGCAGCAGCTCATAAGAGACTGGAAGATGGATAAATGTGTCTCCCTCATCTGGACTAGTTTAAGTCTTCCCTCCTAAAGTCTTGATGCCCAGTGTATTACTAAAAATCAAGTAGGAGAAGACAGAAATCATTGTAGTGTCTACCTTTTGGTCTGTACAACACTGATAGTTTCCTACACGGCCAGGTAAGGAAGAAGTGGAAGGTGCTGCTTCAGTAGGTGGGCCTTCTCCCTCAAAACAAAGGGTCTCATACACCTCAGCCTCAGCACACTAAGGCTGATTTCTTGGATGATTTACTGGTGATCATAACTAAGTGCATGTATTCTGAGGCTAGGAAGCGAAGCTCAAGGAAATCATAAATCGCAAAGTAGACCAGATTCTCCCTCTGGTGAATAACCACAGCTCAAGTTCCAAGTACAGGTGGCAGCAGTCCTGGATTACTTAAAGACCTTTTTCATAGCTTTATTTTGCTATGCTTTAAAGATTTGTGCCTGTGCTTTCACAGCTCGCCTGCCCGTGGAACCCCTGTCTATACTCTAAGCCTTAATAGAATGGTTTTAAAAGGGGGCTTGCATATTAGACATCCAAGAAAGGAGATTGCTCCACCATTCTGCTGAAGTCTTGAGGGAAGGTACTGCTCTAGAAGTCACACTGGCCAATCAGGCTACCTGCAGTCAGGATATCCCAAAAATAATACTTTGTTAGGTGAGGGTATTTAATGATTATGCCCTGAATGTAATGCTAGTCCATTTGAAGCCTTTCAGTTTAGTCCGTGGTAATGCTTGCAAGTCGAAATTTGCAAAATAACATCACATTTTATAAACAAGTACATTTTTCTAGAAGTATCACACTATTGGACTGTACATGTGAGCATAGTTTCACAGGCTATTTTTGTTGGTATCTGATTAGGCTTTCAGGGTGGGGGAAAAATTATATATATATATATATATATATATATATATATATATATATATATATATATATATACACATAAGCAAAACAAGGTCAGAGGAGAAACCACTCGCAGAACAGCGGGCTGAGAAACACAGGTTTATCTGATGAAGTCGAAGGTTATTAGACGAAAATGCATGTGTCTGTGTTTGCTTTTATATTTTTCATGATATTAAAGTTGCCATTTCTCAGCCCGTCATCCTGAGTGGTTTCTCCTCCAGTCTTGTTTTGCTTATTGGTTTGAGTTGTGGTGTGAGGCTTGTATTTTTCATATATATATATATATATATATATATATATATATATATATATATATCTCTGTGTGTAAGATTGATATATATTATGTATATATAAAATATGTATATAATATAGTTATATGTATATTTGTTCCACTTTTACAGGACGAATATATTTACAAGGTTCAGTTGTACAACCTGTACACACTTCACTTAAATGCATCACAAATGTATATAAACTTCCAGTGCCAGGGTATGGAAAGCGCTTCATCGGACACATTTTGTGAAAGCTTCACGTAGTGCGGGGATGTGTATAAAAACTTTTTCCATAGTCAGCTTTGTGTCCCTTGCATAGGGTGAGGATCAGTATTTAAATCGCCTGACATTTTACAGTAGTCAGAAATCAGGTTCTGAGTCACAATGTAAAGAGATATTGGATTATATAACCCATAAATTAAACAGTTAAAACATGTTGATAGACGTAAATAAGCTTAATTGCATCATAGTTGGAACACTAGTTGAAGTAAACCATAGCTAGGAGTTGCACTTTAGAACATAAATAAATAACTGGATGGCTACCTTAAAAGTTGTGTAGAATAAAAGCTCTCAAACATTATTAGCTGAACTCCTGGACCTGTCCCTGTAAAACCCAACATAACTCATCTCCCTCTTCTTTGATCCTTCCCTTATTCTCTTTGTTCTCTCTAACAATTTGCTCTATACTACTTTACTAGTTTATATCTCTTATTTTTTACATCACTGTGCTCATCTCCTTTCTCTTCTTTCTACAATCACTGAGCTTGTTTTCTACCTCTTATATTCAACTTCTTTTAACTTTTCTGATCCTCCTGTAATTTTCTTCTCTTTCAGTCTACTCATCCTAACTGTTCAGCTTTTTAATGATTTGCAGTGTTAGTCTGTATAATATTCCTATTTATGTTGTTTAGACTAACTGAAAAAAAAATTCAATGTATGCATCACGTCTGTTTTAATATTTTGCATATTTTAATGTGTTCTGTATTGGAGCTTTTCTCCCCAGCCTCTGAAAAACAGCTTGTACTCAGTCGGACATTCCCAGGCATCAAAAGTCAAATAAACAAATGCCTAAGTCAGTAGAATGTGCAGTGGTCCAGTTTCTTTAATTCAGGAATTGTTTTAATTGACAAGGATCCATTGAGTCCAGGCTTATCGTATGCTTTAAATCTTATTTGCCATTTTAGTACCTTTTTTTACAGAATGGTATTTAGGTCATCCCCATTTGCCCTCCGTTTATTCTTTCAGTGACAAGGAATGAAAATTTGAGTGGTCAGGATGTTCCATTTAATATTTCGCTTGTAGGTTCGTAATGTCTCTGTTTAATGCTAAGCTGTTGTGAGGGTAGCTTTTTTGTTTTTCTCGTATTGAAGCAATGGCATTTGCTGCATTCGGCCAGAGAGACCACTTTGATACTGTTGCAGTTCTGTCTTGAGTGGCTTAGGTGTTTGTTAGTTCTGTAGCATTTCAATCATTTCCTGCTGCTCATGAGGAGGACAAATTTGCATTTTTTAAGCCTGTACTTTATGGTGCAGTTTGCTGGATCACTGGTCTCACTGGGGCTCTCCATTCAAGTCCTTATGTTGCCTTTCTTATATTTTAAATGGTACTCTGGTTCTAGAATTTTACTGAGAGACTTGCTACTTTTTGATATTTTCTCTGACGGTCTTATTTTTTTCTGCATCTTTTGGAAGATGTGAGGATTAGGCTCATATTATATTTCTTGCAGACCAGGTGTGAGTACATCTGAGTTTGTTCCCCTGATTTTTTTTCCATGGAGGCTCGTATAGTGAGATGATGGCCATTTTTTGTTCCTCTACTGGTGTTAGTGTTTTGTAGTGTCCTCTAGCTGTATACTGTCTCAAGGAAATTTTTTTGGAGCTGGTGTAGGTTTTTCAAGCTGTTCTTCCTGGTTACTTGTGTTATTTTAATTCCCTGGGATACTATTGCATTCTGTTCGGTGGTTGCAAGCTTGTGGTGTGTAGCAGTGGCTTGGCTCTTGTAGGTTTCTTGAAAAGATCAATGCTGAGTTTATCTGACCCTAGATAGTGGGGTCCAAAATATCAGTTTTGTACAGGCAATGGGCGGTTGAGAACTGTAGAAAGTCTGTGGAATTGCTGATGAGAAAGATGCATTTGTTTAGATCATCAATTGAGCCCTCCCAGGTAGTAAAAATATCCTCTGTAAAGCATAAATAAGTCCTTTATAACATAGAATTCAGGGTAGTAGACTGTCTCCTCTTCCCATAGTTAGAGTGGCGTTAGCTAAATTTGGCGTCATGGCTGCAGGCATGGCAATACCTCTTGTTTATAAAACATTTTGTTGAATTAACATTGTTGGAGGATAGGATGTCCAGTAGTTTGGAATTTAGAATGGTTTCATTTGGGAGAGTGGTAATGTGAGCTAGTAAAGATTTTATCGCTTGGATGCAAAAGTTATGGGTAATGCTGTGTACAATGCCTCCACATTAATGGTGACAACGTTTGTGGAGGATGTGACTTTAAATTCCTTGAGTCCCTTTAGTAAGCTGATGTGTCCAGAATATAGGAGAGGAGCCCTCTTGGCTAAAAGTGTAATGATATATTCCAAGAGGTTCTGTAGCTGAACCCCATACTGCTACTACTACTACTACAACTGTGGGGATGGCATAACAGTAGCATTGTTATGAGACTTGGAAACACGGAAAGAATCTGGGGATTAATTTTTAACCATTCCACATGCAATGAATTTGTTGCTTACAAGATCTTTTTCTTTCAACTCACTTCGATGTTTTTGATGTCATCATAGCTTTCCTTATGTCTTCTACCATGACTTTTTTTTGTCTGTTACTTTTTCTTTTTTTATTATACATTGTGTCTATTATGAAAATGCTTACCCCTTTGTATTTTGTATTCCTTCAGCTTTTGCAGTGGCTAAGGTATTTCATGGCTTTTATTTAATTTCTTTTCATGTTATATAATTTTTTAAAAGCTCAGCATGGTTGGCTGAGGAGTTTCTGAATGCTGCATTTGTACTGTAGCCGTGGCACCAAGTTTAGCTAATACCCCACAATGCTGAACTGCCGTATCAGCAATTTTCAAATGAATACAGTCACCTGGTGGTAGAATAGAACCCACAACCTCCTGATCTTCCAACAACATAGGCAAGTAGCCACCGAGAAGGACTGCTTCACATGGAAACCTATTTGGTGATGGCAATCAGGGGAGTCATTTGATGGTTTTGATGGGAGAATAAGGAAAATTCTCACCTCTTTGGTACCAGTCAAAAAGAAGTGAGAGAGTTGTATGCAGTACCTTCACAGGAGAAATTCTTGCCATATCTGGTCTTCACGGTGCAATCTTTCTAACCATGGTGTATTCTGAATTGGTGCCACGTGGCATAACACTCTTCAGATAATCGGTCTCAGATAATTAGGTTGAGGCAGTTAACTCTACAAGCTGCGTTACAAAAAGGGGAAAAACATGACTTCACCTGGAAGTCACTGGAATAAAAGTATTCAAAACCAGAAAATGTGCAGTATCCTGTGGTCATCTACAAGAAAGAGTCGAGCAGACTGCTGTACTATGAACAGAGCTTCTAAAAGCATTTTTGAAGGGTTTTGACATTTTAATACAGAATCTGTATGCAAAATGTTAAAACTTTTTTTTTTCCTTGACAGAAGCTGGGAGGTTGTTTGCAGTTAACTTCCTTTGTTTGGGATTTGTACTTTTTTATCTCTTATTTTGAGGGACTACTTTTGTACTTGCTTTGTTATAGTTTTACAACAGCGTCTTGGTTTTCTGGAAATGATTATGTACCATTTTCTCTCTACAGTTTAGACTGACCAGTATATGTGGATTTTAGTGGTGTTCGTGCAGCTTGAATGTTTGACAGAATAGTCTGCATATGACTTAAACTTAAGTTTGACAACCCTTTCAGTAGGAGCTTGTTCTACAAAGTTTTTGATCTCAAAAAGAAAATTAACAAAGAAAAGGAAAAGAGCAACAAAAGCATCCAACTGGCCAGAAGACGCCATCTTTCTCTAAATGAAAACCCGCTGCTTCATTATTTCCCATGCTTTCCTGTAGTTCCTTTCATATCAGAAATATTTCAGTTTTCTCCACCATTTGGCATCCTTTAGCACATATATGAGGGTTTTCAGTTCAGTTCTCTACTGGGCTGACTTCTGTGCAGAATTTGCATGTACCTCCTGTATTCGACAGGTTTCCTCTTGCATTACAAAGGCATATACCATAAGGTGGCTTGGAGATGCTGAATTACCCTTAGATGCATGTGTGATATGGAAGAAAAGCCTGGGGTTCACCCAAAATCTGAAAAAGTCAAATCTCACCCCATCACAAAAACTGGTGTTTCTGGGGGTTTTACTGGACACGACTACAGAGGGCTTTCCTCCCAAAGGAACAGGTCACCTTTCTGACTCAGTACTTCGCATCACCCTTTAACAATAATCCCTGCAAGGGAAGGACCTGAGAGTTTAGGCTATAAGGCTTTGTGTACCCTATTGATCCATCTAGCCAGATTACGCATGAGAAAAGTTCAGTGGTCTCTAAAGAATGAGTCACTCATCCACACAATTCGTCTCATACCTTGTCTCAAAAAGGATCTGGATTGGTGGATCTCAGCATGCAGACAACCCTAGGGGTCCCTTTCAAGATTCCCTCCTCAAACTAGATCTTCAGCATATATGCTTCAGACCTGGCTTGGGGTGGTGCTTATGCAGACAGACTTCAAGCACAAAGAATAGTGGGACACAGACTTCAAAAAAAAAAAAAAAAAAAAAAAACACTCTCCTAAACCTCAAGTAGATGATGGCTTTGTTGATGGAGCATGCTAGCTTTTAAGGACTTAGGGAAGTCAGGAACTGTAGTAGTGAAAACGGGTAACATCACACTGATGTGGTACATAAGCACAAAGTAACTCAGATCTACCGTCTGTTGCTTAACAATACTTCTGTGGGACACAGCTTAGGTCCATGGGCCTAATGGCCATATATCCTGTGGTGTGTAGGACGGATGCTTTCTCCTTTCCAAGAATGGGATTGTTTACATATGCCTTCTCTTCCATACATCTCATCCCCAGTGCGTAGTTGGATCAGGAAGGAAGGGCCAGGAGTGATTCTAATAGTACTCGTTTGGCTGAGGCAACATTGTTACCCCCTGCTCAGCAGCCTGAGCAAGGAAAAACCGTGGTTGCTTCTCCAAAAGGTGAACCTTTTGACATTGAACAGAGGAACTGTCAATACACCCCAATCTGGCCGCCTTGAGGTTGACAGCACTGTTAATTTACTTGACTGCTACTCAAAGAATTTCTTTGAACAAGGGTGTGCTAGCTATTCTGAAGGAAGCTAGAGAACCAAGTACCAGAAAATCATGCATAATAAAATGGAAAATGTTTTTTCTGCCTGTTTAAAAAAAAAAAAAAAAAAAACAATCATCATTACAAGGTCTGCAAAGTTTCCTCAAGCCCTCTACTACCCGAGTTTGTCGTTTGTCTTGCCCTTACTTTAAGATACATGCTTCAGCCATTTCTGCATGTCTTCCTGTGCAATCCCCTCTTTTTTTTTTCCCTAACCCCATGTGAAGTAGTTTTGAAATGTTGCCATTCACCTGGGACTATTCATGACAGCTGTTTCTCTGTCCTGGGACCTCAGATTTGTTTTAGAAAAGTTTACTCTGCTTCCTTCTGAGCCTGCAGCCGAGGCTGATATAAAATTTCTGTATTAGAAAACAGATTTTGTAGTTGCTGTTACTTCAGATAGCTGGATCTTAGAACTGCAAGCCCTTGCATGCATAGATCTTTTTCTGATCTTTCACCAAGGCGTAGTTTCTCTCAAATTTAATCCTTGTTTCATGCTTAAGTTGGTCACTGAAGTAAGTGTTTGTAAACCAGTCTGCATGTCCCTGCCTTCTTTCCTAATCCTCGAAGATGGAGCTGATCATTCATTAGATGCATAAGGACAGATGTTCTTCGTATTTCACTGTTGCAGTCATCACACTTGGGTTATCCTGCCAGGGGTTATCCCTCAGTTGGCCTGAATACTAGAGGCTTAGTATTTATGCATTGGTTGCTGTCGCTCCAGGACTGATGTCAGGTCGTCAGTGGTATAAAATCAGGCAGCCGACGCCATTACATGAGTCTTTCTTGCCTAGGAGCCCGAAGCAGAAGCAGTTCGCATGAGAACTGGTCTGCCGCCATCTGTGTTTTCGTTTCCGAATTGAAGTTGAAGTCTTCTAAAGTTAACTACCCCATTGGGGATCCTTTTTTCTTGCTCAAACCGATCACAGAAAAAGTTAACAATAGTCTCGCCTGTGGAAAGCAAATACCACACTGAGTCTTCCATTCTTAATGAGTCACCTGTTTAGGCCCAGACCACGACGTCCCTCTGTCACTTTTGTGCTTTGTTCAACGCCAGAACTATACGTCATCGGGCCCTTATTGTAGCAAAATATTTTTGCTGTCAGCCCTCGTATTCCGATATGGCTTTGGTAAGCCATCCGACTATCGATCTTCCAAAAAAACTTAAGGATAAAGACAGAGACAGACCGCACAGGTCCAAAACTGCAGACACTTCGTTAAGCTAGTAGTCAGTTCTCCGGTCCTCAGTGAGGTGCTTTCGCAGCCCCTGATGCCTGCTTCTGTGGATTCTCAGGCCACTACCAAGACCCGTTTGGAGTCTAGTATGCTGCGAGACTCTTCTTCGACTAAGGGTCCTGCAGATGTCTCTACCTTGGATGGGTCCAGAGCCGCTGAGCAGCCACCGGCTTCTGAGGAAGTTCTTCGCACTACTGATACTCTACACAAACCGACGACTTCTTTCTCGTCTTCAGTTCTTTCTAAAACGACCAAGTTTCTAGGGCCCAGGGTATGAACCACACCCAAAAAAATGACCCAATCTCAGGTACCTGCTTCCTTGCCTCAGTCTCAAATGCTTAAAATGGCGGAAGACCTTATTATGCTTATTAGGGGAAGCCAGGCTACCCATTCCAAAAGAAAAAGACTTGTCCCCAGTAGTTTTATTTGAACACAAGTCCGATGACTCTGAGGTTTCTGAATATGAAGACATGCAACCCCTCTCTGCTTATGAGGATTCTGATGCAGAGGAATCCATTCCTTCTGCCTCTCCTCCCAACAATTTTTCATTTGGTGAAACCCTACATACTTTAAGGGAACATTCCAATGGCAATGTCAGGACTATCCTCAGTCAAAAAAGAGACTCGGGGAATTCTTAGATTTACCACAGCACAGACCTTTAGCCATTCCTCCTGTCCTGGATGATGTGGATGATGTTTTTATGGAATCCATTTTGACTCGTGACACACTTCCTCCTGCTCCCAGGAAGCCTGACCGGTACTACAGAGTCTCTAACTCTCTCAAATTCCTTTTCAAAAATCCTACTGCTGATCCAGAGATAATCTCCCAAGGACCTAAAAGAATTAAAGCAACCTCAGACAGATGGGGTAAAAAAGTATACACCTCTATACACCTCTGCAACTCTTGCTATTAGAGCACTAAATTGACAGTTCCACATGCTGAAGTATCAAGAGCATACCATGGAACTCCTCAAACAAAAAAAAAAATATCTTCCTTTACTGCTTGTGCAGAACATAAAGAATTACAAGAGCTTATGCATTCTGTAAGCCAAGTTAAGCACACCTTGCAATGTGGCTTTGACACCCTAGAAGCATCTTGCAGGGCAGCAGTCACTGGTTCTGTCCTTAGAAGGCATGCTTGGCTTAAGGAACAGACCTTGCCAGACCATGTCAATTCAAAATTATTGTACGCACCATTGAATAGGATATATCTGCGCTTTAGGGCAGGATCTATGCGCTTTCAGTTCTCTGCGCTTCCCTTTGGCTTATCCACTGCTTCCAGAGTTTTCACAAAGTGCCAGGCTCAAGCCATTGCTTTTTGCAGACAAAGAAATATTCAAATTTACCCCTACTTAGACGATTGCCTGATTCAGGCAGACAGTCAGGAAAAGCTGTTACAGCACCTGACCTTTGTAAATGACCTACTGATTTCCCTGGGATATAGTATAAATGAAAAGAAATCAAAACTAGTCCCCACACAAAAAATTGTATTCCTGGGAGCAAGCCTGGACACAGCATCCCAGATGCATTCCTTACTCAAGAAAAACAAGCCTACCTGGCAGGCTACTTCTCTCAACTAGCCACTAGAACCCAGTTATCCGCAAGGAAAATCCTGCAAGCTCTAGGGTTCATGGCCTCCTGCATTCTACTCATTCCATATGCCAGACTGTATATGAGGAAACAATGGTACTTAAAAAGCCTTTGGTGTCAACACTCTCAAGACCTGGAAACTATCATACCTCTGATACCCTGTCTAAGGAAAGATTTTCTTTGGTGGGCAGCAACATGCAACCACAAGGAACTTCCTTCTCCCAACCCCATGCTGCCCAGACCCTCACCACAGATGCATCAGACTATGCCTGAGGTACACACCTGGACGGCAGGTGCATTCAGGGCCATTGGAGCCCAAATCAAATACATCTGCACATCAACCAAAAAGAGACGCTAGCTGTTCAGCATGCCCTAACAGCTTTCAGACCCTTACTTTCCCTGGGGCCTCTAGGGATCAAAATAGACAACACCACAGTGATGTGGTATATCAACAAGCAGGGAGGGGCTCATTCTTATCCTCTCTGCAGGCTCGCCATGACCTTTTGGCATACGGCCTCAGCCATGCAAATACACCTGCTTGCACAATTCCTGCCAGGCTCCCTAAACTCTGTGGCAGACAACTTAAGCAGAAACCTGCTAGACCCACACAAGTGGCAGCTAGACTACAAAACCTTCAACCTTGTAACCCAGAAATGGGGCACCCCGAAGGTGGACCTCTTTGCCTCCCACTCCAATTATCAGCTCAGCAAATTCTGCACCAGGGAGCCTCACAGCAAGGCCTGGAAAGTGGATGCTGTGTCCTTCCGATGGGTAAACCTCTCGCTCTATACATTTCCCCCTCTAACACTCATTTCAAGGGTACTGCTCAAAATAAGGAAGGAAAAATCAAGGGCAATCTTGATTGCCCCACACTGGCCATGCTAACACTGGTACCCACTGCTGCGCAGCCTGTCACCCCTGCCACCATGGCACCCACCTCAGATCCCAACACTCCTGACCCAGAAGAATGGAGAATTCATGCATACACAATTGCCGACCCTGAACCTGGCAGCCTGGCTTATTCCCTGACCTCTCCTCCAGCTGCCAGCCTAAGCAAACCCATCCTGGATGTTATACGTGAGGCCAGATGCCCCAGCACTAGAAAATCCTATGCTGACAAGTGGAAAAGGTTTTGCACCTGGATCCAGGCTAAGGGAGCCAAAACAACACAGCCCTCCCTATCTCTCATCCTGGATTACCTAGCAGACCTACTACACAGGGGTCTATCCTCTTCTATTAAAATTCATGCCTCTGCCATCTCTGCTCATTACAGCACAGAGCCACCTCTCTTCTCACACCCTCTCATCAAACAGTTCCTAAGAGGGGCTAACAACTTAAGGCCACCCAAAAGATCTCTTACCCCAGCTTGGGACCTTAACTTTGTGTTGGAAAAGCTCACCCTACCCCCCTTTGAGCATGCAGCTTCAGCAGAGTTAAAATTCCTCTCTTGGAAAAAAGCCTTGCTTCTGGCCATCACTTCAGCTTGAAGAGTTTCAGAGCTACAAGCACTCATGGCTGTAGAGCCCTTCATCATTTTCCATGCTGACAGGGTCTCCCTCAGGACTAACCCATCCTTCATGCCTAAAGTAGTATCCAGTGTGGCTCTCAACCAATCCATTCATTTGCCCACCTTTTTCCCTAACACACAAAACAAGGGGGAAAGGATTCTGCATTCTCTAGATGTGCACATACCTCTCAGATTCTATCTGGATCGGACTAAATCTTTTAGAAAAACTAACCAATTGCTAGTTAACTTCGTGGAAGAGGGCATGATCATCTCCAAACAAAGAATCTCCAACTGGATAGCACACTTCATCCATTTCTGCTACAAACAGCATTGGAAACCACCCTCAAAGGGGTCAGGATGCATTCCACCAGAGCAACCTCCACCTTTGCAGCTTTTCTCAGAGGGGTCCCCACCAGGGACATCCTGGAGGCTTCAACATGGACTTCTGTTCATACCTTCACCAGGCATTACCACCTGCCTATCTTCTCCAAATCCAGGGCAGGCTTTGCCACTGCAGTCTTGCAGGGCATCCTAGCCAGCCCCCAGTCTTCTTGACTGCCTCCACCCTTCAGCTTTGGGAATCAACCCAAGTGTGATGACTGCAACAGTGAAACATGAAGAACATAGTACAGTTGTGTACACTTACCATAAATGTAGATGTTCGAGTGTATTCACTCAGTCCTGGTTTCCCACCCTCCATCCCCCTTGTCTCTCTCTGACTCCCTCTTTTCCTCTCTCCTTACAGGGGATTTTTGGTATTTACTTTCTACTGGTGGTGTTCTTCCACCATAACCTAGCTTCCTATTTGGAGGCTCCTGACAGTTGGGGCAAGAAAAAATGATGTAATGGCGTCGACTGTCTGATTTTAAACCACTGACGACCTGACTTCAGTCCTGGAGCAACAGCAACTGATGCAGAAATACTAAGCCTCTGATATTTGGGCCGACTGAGGGCTATCCCTGGCAGGATAGCCCAAGTGTGATGACTGCAACAGTAAATACACTCTTAACATCTACATTTATGGTAAGTGTACACAACTGTACTTTCTGGTTCTACCTTGACAAGGCAGATACCTATAGGAAAACTTTGTGGCCTTCACAACTAACTAAATAGCAAGTCTCATCACCAAACATACCATTTCTAAATGGCTTTCTAGCTGCATCTCCTTTTACTACCATCACCATGGAAAATAGACCCATGATAGTTATAGGACACATTCTACCAGGGCTTACAGTTACTACTAAGCTTGAGAGGTGTTTCCACCAGAGAAACTTTCGAGGCTGCTACATGGTCCTCCTCTTTCTGTCTGCACCTTTACTTAACACTACAGCTTACCTGCTTTTCTCAGAATAAAGCTGGATTTCCCTCTGTGGTGCTGCAGTGCATTCTAGTCTTAGGTTGATTAGTTTCCAGCTTCCCCCTTTATAGCTTTGGGAATCTTTCTATATTATTACTGCAGCAGTGAAAAAGAATGAACTTAGTACAGTTGTCTACTTACCATGAATATAGATGTTTGACTGTCTTTACTGTTCAAGGGTTTTCTCTCCCTCCTTCCCCTCTTTTATCCCTTGTAGTTGTGGTTGGGGTAGGTACCCTCTTCCTAGCCCTTCCTTCTCCCAATCCTTTTCGCTCCTCCCTTCCTCTTTCCAAGGCTGCAGGTTACTGATTCATGAGATGTTTGGGATTGTGTGTGTGCCTTGTACTCCTGGCCTGTGGATCAGTCTTTGGCAGGCATGAAAGACCTGACACAATGGCTGTATCTGACATCCCCTGCCCAAATGTCCTAACGTCAGGGTCAAGGTATTGCCAGCCCAGGATGAGGGTTTTAGGTTACTGGTATTCAGGCTGGCCATGGGCTACCAAAGCAAGAAAAAATATATTTTGTTACTGCAACATTGAAGATGCTTTTACCTTTACATTTATGGTAACTAGTCATAACTGTAGTTTCTGTTCTCTCTTTATCCACTAAATCTGATTTCTGTAGCTTCACTATAACCATTTAGTTTGTTATGCAGTTACAGTTCCGTTCTTATTGTACTTGTATTGGACACTAGCTTACTTCAGACAGTTTCTTAGAAGGGTCTCAGGAATACTGGCTGTGTATGCTCATTGTCCAACATTTTATGTACCTCTGCTGTGGGACTAGCATAGGCCTTCATATAGATATAACCGCAGCTAATGAAAATTGTTTGCAAGAAAGAAGACCGTAAAAGGTTGGTAAATCCAAATGTTATAATTTCCTGTTGAGACCTCTTCTCAAAGATCTTGAGTTACAAAAAGTACATCTGATGCTATCTGTGTCATTATTGATCAAAGATGGGTCTTGGGTCCAACTTCGGATCTGAGCCAGCAGAGTAAGCAACAGCTCCTCAGCTACTTGCCTCCCAACATCCCCTCTACCCATAATCTTCAGATCTCATTTGGTGCGAATTGTGAGTGGATGTGTTTTTTGCAGCTCAAGCTTTTCACCCAGATAAGTAGTCCTTTTTGGGGAATTTTGGGGGGTTTTCTTCTTCCCTTTTTTTATCCTTGTTAGTTTAGTGGTAGATTCCCCCCCCCCCCCCCTCCGTTAGCTGGTCCTTTAGGGTTTTTCCTGCTTTAGTACTTTCTCCTCCTTTTCTTGGGTGAGTGCTTGTGTATGATCCCTTTTTTTTTTTGTATGTTGGACAAAGTCTCTGGTTTCAGGAGCTGCTCCTCATGTGGTCAGAAGTTAGTTACTGCCAATACTCATGAGGTCTACTGTCTAGGAGAGTGCCATTTAGAGGTTGAATGTGATGTCTCTGCCCGATTCAACCCCAGGGCTCTCCTAGACCATAGAAACCAGCTTTAACTAAAAGGGCTAGCTAATGGGGGTCCCCTGGTCTCTGGTTCCCCCTCCAATGTCGCATTGCATTTCAAGAGGAAGCACTCTTCCTCTCAGGACTCCCCTTCTAAAAGGCTGAGGCTCTCTGATCCCAGTGCTGTGGATCCGAGTCCAGCCTCGAGGGCATCGGCTCCAGGGTCTTTTGCTCCAAGAGCCTCTGCTCCCCCTGTTGGATCCAAATCTTCAGAGGCTCGGAGGGCCTTGGATCTGATTGGGTCCAAAACCCCCTTGGATCCAACTGGTCTGTCGGATCCATCCGTGGGGTCCTTGGTGTGCTCGGATTGTCCAGACCGTCGGCTCCAACTGCTTCCTTGGAGCCCATCATTATTGTTGATCTTCCAGCCCCTTTGAGTGTGTCAGATCTGAGGCAGTCCAGCAGGTCCTCTTCTAGAGCCCGCAGATCTTCAGCCCATTCAGGCCATTCTTCTGTTTCCTCCTGGTTTACCAGGTGTTTGCTCCCATCTGACATGAACCAGATAATGAGGAGCTTCCTCAAAGCCCAAATGGAACTTGGCTTGTTACCATCCCCTAGCCACTTGCCGAGGGGCTCTTCACCCACGTCAGAACTCCTCTCTTTCCATCCAACTCATGTGAATTTGGCTCCTCAGTGTCAGATCTTGCCTAAGGAGAGACCATTAGTGTCTGGTAGTGTTGTCACTCCCACAGTGCTTGGGTCTTTGGCTGGTTCAACCCCTTTGCCCTTTGAGCTGGCCATGGCCTCGGCCCTAGCAGGTACGTGGGGGGCCACCGATGTGGAGGATCCAGTCCGGTGTTCTCAGACCATTCCCTTCCCTTGAGGGCATCTGCTTTGGATAGCTTGGGACCGATATCCTCCAAGGACATCAGTGCTGTGTCAAGGTCCCCCTTTCCACCCCAGTCAACCTTTCCCATTGGAGATGAGGGTGGGGCTTCTTCCAGTCTGTCGGCCTTTTGAGGATAGAGAACACCATCTCCGGTTGGTTGGCAGCATCTGCCTCTTGCCCTGAACCCCCCTTGACTGATTCTATTTTGGGTGGCGAGTCCTCATCCGTTCAGGGTCAGCCCACCCTGAGTGCCTTCAGAAGGGCATTAGCCCCATGGTGGGGGGGGGTACCCTCCTCTTCAGAGTCCTTCGAGTCTGCGGTGGAGGAGCCACCTCAGAAGAGGACGTGCAAGAGGAGGCACCTGGATTCCCCTTGAGAGTCCCTCACTGAGGACATAGATTTCGAGGAAGGGGACGGGTCCCCCAGACTACCGCCCGAGGAGGTGCTCTTTGGGGACATCCTCAAAATCCTGAAAGAGTGGGGTGGTTGGTCTGCTCCCACCCCGTCCTCAGAGGAATCAGTGTTCCTGAAGGCTTTTTGGGCAGGCCTATCTTACTCCTGGGTGTCTCCCCCTGTGGATGAGCTAGTCCAGCTTATTTCCAGCAGGGTGTGGATGGAGCCGGACACAGTAGAACCAGCCACCAAGAGAGCAGACAAATTCCTAAGTCCACCGAAAGACGAAGCATTTTGGAGTAAGAGTGTCCCGAGTGTCCCTGTTGATGCTATTGTGGTTGCCACAGCTACCAAGAATGAGCTTGCGGAACAGAGCTCTATGGTCCCTCCCCCTAATAGAGAGTCGCAGGCGATTTGACGTTTTGGAAGCATGTGTATGCATCAGCTACTTTTGGACTGAGGACTACTAATTGTATGGCATATTTCACACGGCTGAAAGGGGATTTGGTGTTTGAGCTTTCCTCTTTCCTTTCAGAGCTGTTGCCTCCGAAGAGCTTTAATCTCTCCGAAGCTTTTCACTCTTGCATCCCTTGCTAATACCTCATTGAGGTTGATCTCTAATGCTGTAGAGGCCACCTATCAGGTGTCATGCCTGGCTTCACCTTTGCAGGTTTGCATACAACTTCAAGGCGTCCTTTACCAATGCCCCATTTGACGGATCCCCATTGTTTGGTCCTTCTGTCAAGGAAACCCTGACCCACACTGAGCAGGAGGGAAGGACTTTGTCTGCAGTAGGGATCAAGTTTTCTACTCCCCAACATTCCTTCTCCAGGACTCGGAGGTGTAGTAAGAAGCTGTGGTTCTGCAGGGTTCAGTCTTCCTTCCAAGATACCCCTCAGGAGTCCTCTTCTTCTGGCCGCGGAAGGGGATTTGATGGCAGACGTCACCCCAGAAGCAGAGGATATCCGCAAAATTAGGGCTTCTGAGAACCCTTCACGGAGAAGCCCCTACAAGCGCTCCTGAAGCGTTGCCTTGACTGTCTTGCCCTGGAGAAAGTAGGGGGCCATATCTCCTTGCATCCCCTGGCTTGGGCGGCTGTTACCTCAGACCGATGGGTGCTAAGCGTTGTGTACAGGGGATACTTTATATCCTTCGATTGCCCCCCCCCTGTCCAAATGTCATTCCCAGGTGTTCCACCCCGCCCAAGGGACTTAGCTGTCACAGGGATTCAAGACCTTATTCAAAAAAGAGCCATCCAGGAGGTCCCAACAGGATAACAAGGGTCCGGAACTTACTCTCACTTCTTAGTGCCCAAAAAAAACAGGGACCTGCCTCCCATTTGGACCTCAGCAAGTTGAATGTATCAGTTAAGAAGTTGAAGTTTCGGATGGCCACTGTTCAGTCCGTTCTTCTGCGCAGAGATGATTGGATTTGCTTGGTAGATCTCAAGGATGCATACTATCACATAAAAATCAACGGGTACTTGAGGAAATTCCTGCACTTCCAGCTGGGGGCCAATCACTATAAGTCCAGAGGTCTGCCCTTTGGTCTCACCTCAGCCCCCTGGGTGTTCACCAAATGTATGGCAGGGCTTACAGATGTTCATCGTGTTCAACTGTTGCAGTCATTACTCTTGGGTTATCCTGCTGGCAGGCTACCCGCAGTCTGCCTGAATTCCAAAGTCCTGGTCCGGCGTCTGTTGCTGTCGCCTCTTCCCTGACGTCAGTGTGCCAGGGGTATAAAAGATGCAGCTGACACCATTTTCTTCAGTCTTTCTTGCCGCGCGGTGCCCGTGCGGGTCGGACGACTCCTGAGATTTTCAAATCTGGATTTCAGAACCGAAGTCTTCATTAAAGCGAAGTACCCCATTGGGGAAACTTTTTTCTTGCTCCAGACTGATGTCAGAAAAAGTTAACAATTGTATTTCTTTTGGGAAGCAAATACCTCATAAGGATTTTCACTCTTACTGCATTCCTTGCCTAGGCCCCGACCACAACGTTGCTAGTTGTCAGCTTTATGCTAGATTTAACCAACGCACTATTAAGCATTGGTTTGACTTCGCATTTCATTATTTTGGCCGAAGGTTTAATTATATAATGCCATCAGAACAGCTGACGACCGGAGTTTACAAAAAACACAAGGACAAGGAAAGGGATAAGCATCTGAGGTCCAAAACCGACGAGGCCTCCGCTAGGCCAGTCGCCGGTTCGCCAGCTCTCAGTGAGGCGCTTTCGCAGCCCCTGGCACTCACTACCTCAGAGCCGCAGGCCGCTTCTGATTCCCACGTGGAGCCGACTGGGCCTCTGGATACTCAAGGTATTGGACACTCGGAAATCATTCCCTCAGATGGGTCTGGAGCCGCTGAGCAGGCATCGGCTTCTGAGGGTGTCTTCAGACCTACACAGTTATATATTAAACCATCTTCAGCTTCAAAGACTAAAGCAACTCTAAAGACAAAGAAACAAGTACAACATTCTCCTACTCGGACTACAATGCCTAAAAATCAGATGCTTAAAATGGCCGAAGACCTAATTACTCTGATCAGGGGTTCCCATCCCCCTCCTGATGAGAGGCCTAGGCAAGAGACAGAATATGATTCTTCTGATCAGGTTTCTATTTCCTCTGATTCCTCTTCTGAACAGGATTATTCCATTCCTCCTTATGAGGATTCTTATGCTGAAGAATCCATTCCTTCAGCCTCTCCTCCTGAGGATTATTCTTTTGGGGAAACACTGCATACCATGAGGGAGCATTTCCACTGGGAAAGCCAAGATTGCTCAGAATCTAAGAAAAGACTCCGAGACTTTCTGCTATTACCTCAGCACAGACCCCTTGCTATTCCACCTGTTCTAGACAGTCTGTTCCCCAGACTCTTTACCTCCTGCACCTGCTAAGCCTGACAGATACTACAGGGTCCCAGATTCTCATAAATTCCTATATAAAAACCCCGCTGCTGACCCAGAAACTATTTCTCATAGTCCCAAAGGGGTCAAAGCTTCCACTGCAAAAAACCTTGTCGCCTCTGATAGAGATTCTGGGGCACTGTACAGATGGGGGAAAAAAGTTTACACTTCTGCTACCTTGGCTGTAAGGGCTATAAATTGTCAATTTCATATGCTTAAATATCACCACTACTTAATGTCACTGCTTAAACAGAAAATGTTGGCAAATTCTGAATGTTCAGTGAACAAGGAAATGCAGGATTTATTGCATGCAACTGAACAAGGGGGGAAGCGTGCTTTGCAATGTGGTTATGATTCAATGGAGGCCTCTTGCAGGGCCGCTGTTACAGGTTCTGTTACTAGAAGGCATGCTTGGTTAAAGGAACAGAATCTACCAGATCATGTTAAAGCAAAATTATTAGATGCCCATTTACAACATGATACTTTGTTTGGTGCTAAAGTAGAAGAGGTGTTGAAGAAAATGGAGGATAAAGTGAAATCCATGCAGACAGTTAAAGATTTTTTGCAGGTACAGCCACCCAGATTTAGCAGGAACTGGCCTTCCAAAAATTGGTCCTTTCCAGTGTCAGACAGGCCACAAAGAGGCAGATACAGACATCCCAGAGGCAGATCTCAGCCCCAAGGCTCATACAGGCCTAAACAATGGGGTGCTCCTACCTCCAAAAGTGGAGAAGACAAATCACAACCTTACAGGAAACAGTCCCAATGACTTTCCTCTGCCAGATCCAAGCACTTTTCTTCTGACAGCCCCCTTAGGGGGAAAACTAGCACTTTTCTCACAAAATTGGCAAAAGATTACCCAAGACAAATGAGTCTTGAACATAGTGTCCTAGGGCTACAGGTTCCATTTTCACACCCTACCAAGGGCAAAAGGAATGCCAGACCTAACAAGAGCAGGGGCAAGGATTTTACTCCAGACTTTTCTTGGTGCCCAGAAAGGACAAAACCTGGAGACCAATACTGGACCTGTCTATACTCAACATGTTTCTGGAGGTTCCAAAATTCAAGATGTTGACTCTATAGCAGCTACTGTCCATGCTGGGCAAGAAGGCTTGGCTCGTAACTTTGGACCTAAAAGAGCCATACCTGCATGTCCCAGTCAGACTATCTTGCAGAAGATACCTCAGATTCACAGCTGGGCTCAATGCACTACTAATTCTCTGCACTGCCCTTTGGCTTATCTACTTCCCCCAAGGTCTTCACAAAATGCCTGGCACCAGTAATTGCGTTTTGCAGACAAAGAGGAATACAAATATATCCCTACTTCGACGACTGCCTTATTCAAGCAGAGAACAAAGACATTCTTCTAAAGCATCTGGCATTTGTAAAGAGATTACCAATTTGCCTAGGGTACACAGTAAACGAAAAGAATTCAAAACCAGTACCCTCTCAAGAGATAATATTCCTGGGTGCAAGCTTAAATACAACTGCCCAGATGGCTTATCTCACGCCAGACAAACAAAGGCAACTGACTTCTTACTTCAAACAATTGACAACAAAGACCCACTTATCTGCAAGGAAAATCCTGCAGGCCTTGGGCTTCATGGCATCCTGCATTCTACTAATTCCATATGCCAGACTGCATATGAAGAAACTACAATGGTATTTAAGAAGTGTTTGGACTCAGCATTGCCACAGCCTGGAGACAGTAATTACCCTTATTCCCTGCCTGCAACAGGAGTTTTGATGGTGGGCACAGGCCTGTGGTCTGCCATTCACTTTACCCACAGCCAGACAGACACTGACAACGGATGCATCAGATTATGCTTGGGGAGCCCATTTGGCAGGAAAATGTATTCAGGGCACATGGCCTGCAAGCCAGATGCATCATATCAATCAAAAAGAGATGCTAGCTGTTCAGAATGCCCTGAGAGCTTTCAAGGACCTACTTCATCCAGGACAGTTACTGATGAAGACAGACGATACTACGGTCATATGGTACATAAACAAGCAGGGAGGCACACATTTCTACCCCCTCTGCAGACAAGCAATGACCCTGTGAGACACAGCATTAATTTACCAAGTTCACCTGCAAGCACAATTCCTGCTAGGAAAAACAAATACTCTGACAGACGAACTAAGCAGAAACCTCATGGATCCCTACAAGTGGAAACTGGATCCACAAGTCTTCAGCATGATAACAAGAAAATGGGAATGCCCTGACATAGATCTATTTGCCTCCCCTCACAACTGCCAATTACAGAGATTTTGCACAAGGATTTATCACAAACAAGCATGGAGAGTGGACGCCCTATCCTTCAGCTGGGAAAACCTAACAGTATATGCCTTTTCCCCACTGCCTCTCCTTCCCAAGGTACTCCTAAAGGTCAGACAAGAGAAGCCAAAAATGATACTGATTGCACCAGACTGGCCACGCCAGCACTGGTACCCAATCCTAAAGAGCTTGTCTCAAGGCCCAGCATGGATATTGCCTCAAACTTCCCACTTGCTGACCCAACAAAACAATCAAATCCTGCACAGTCAACTCAGGACCTTAAATCTGGCAGCATGGCAGATAATGTAGCCATTCAGAACACTCCTCTTTCAAAAGCTGTTATGGATGTGATCTTGGAGGCCAGGAGGCCCAGTACCAGAAAATCGTATGCAGAAAAATGGAAGAGATTCTGTGCTTGGAACCAGGAACAAGGCATTGACACGTATGTACCAAATATTCCTCAGATTTTACAATACCTAATTGAGATGCTGGACAAAGGCCTTTCCTTTTCTTCAATAAAAATTCATGCCTCTGCCATTTCAGCCCATTACAATACGGAACCTCCTATCTTTTCTCATCTTTTAATAAGGCAGCACCACAGAGGGGCCAAAAACATAAGACCTCCAAGGAGAGCACCAATACCTGCATGGGACCTCAATTAGGTCTTGGAAAAGCTCACACTGCCTCCCTTTGAGCCAGCCTCAACAGCTGATATAAAATTCTTATCCTGGAAAACAGCTCTGCTACTAGCAATGACCTCTGCAAGATGAGTCTCGGAGTTACAAGCACTCATGGCTGTGGAACCTTTTATCATTTTTCATCCAGACAGGGTTTCTCTGAGGACAAACCTAACATTTATGCCTAAGGTGGTGTCCAGTATGGCCCTCAACCAAACCTTTCACTTGGCCACTTTTTATCCAAACCCACAGAACAAGGGTGAAATTCTGCATTCTTTGGACATACACAGGCAGCTACGCTTCTACTTGGACAGAACTAAAGCTTTCAGAAAGACTGAGCAACTTTTAGTGTCATATGCTGCAGGATCACAAGGAAAGGCTATCTCAAAACAGACTTTCTGAATGGATCAGTCATTGCATCTGTTTCTGCTATTCTCAGCATGGCAAATCAGTGCCTAAGGGCATTAGGCCTCATTCTACCAGAGCAGCAGCCTTCCCCAGAGGAGTACCAACCAAAGACATCTTAGAGGCTGCAACTTGGAGTTCAGTGCACACTTTTACAAAGCACTACCACTTATCTCTTTACTCTAAATCCAGAGCAGGCTTTGCCACTGCAGTGCTACAGGGCCTCATAGCCTCTCCTAACCCTATTTAGCTCAGCCACCTATTCTGAGATTTGGGATTCAACCCAAGAGTAATGACTGCAACAGTGAAACACGATGAACATAGTACAGTTGTGTACCTACCATAAATGTAGATGTTCGAGTGTATTCACTGTTGCAGTCCAGGTTACCCTCCCTGCGGCCCCCTTTCTTTTGCTGAGGTTCATGTGTACTTCTCTATTCTATACAACCTATGTGGTGTATTTGCTTGTAGATGAAGGAAATGTTTTTTTACTGCATGTATGTTTATTTGCATAATATTTTTAGCCTACCCTTTTGGGGGCACCTGACATCTGGGGCAAGAAAAACTGAAGAAAATGGCATCGGCTGCATCTTTTATACCCCTGGCGCACTGACGTCAGGGAAGAGGCGACAGCAACTGACGCCGAACCAGGACTTTTGAATTCAGGCTGACTGTGGGTAGCCTGGCAGCAGGATAACCCAAGAGTAATGACTGCAACAGTGACTACACTCGAACATCTACATTTATGGTAGGTACACAACTGGTACTGTCTTCCTTTACCTGGCCGTTTGGCTCCTCACTGTGCTCCCACAAGGCATCATCTAACTCTAGCCACAGATTACACGCACTGCCTATTTTGAGATCTGGTCATTACAGTCAACCTTCCCAAGTCGCACCTTGTCCTGTGTCAGAGACTGGAATTTATAGGGTTTCTTCTGGACATTGTCGGAGACTGCAGCTCTTTCTCCCCACAGGGTAGAAGCGATCCAGGAGTAAGTCCTACTCTTCCTGGATGGAGAAAGTGTCCCTGCCCATTTAATACTGTAAGCCCTGTGTTCTGTGATGGCGGCAGTTCAGCTGGTCCCCTTCATCAGGTACCACATGCGAGTGCTTCAGTGGACCATTGCGGTACAGTGGTCAGCTCTTCACCCTATGTCCAAGGCAGTCCAGATATCGCAAGTCTGCCAGCGTCACTTAGTGTAGTGTCTCCTGACCAATGATCTTCTGCTAGGGAGACCCTTTTGTCTTCCTCAACCCCAGGCCACAGTGACCACGGACGCCTCCCTGTTTGGGTGGGGTGCATTTTCAGGGAAGGACATCCAAGGCATATGGTCCCCATCAGAGACCAAGTTGCACATCAGTGTCCTAGAGATGAGAGTTGTCCTGTTGTTGCAAGCCTTCCAGGACTATCTCCTTCTTGGGACTGTGGCATTTCTGACAACATGGCGGTAGTCTGGTCCATCAACAAGCTCGGAGGGGGGGGTGCATGATCGTATCCTCTGTGCATAGAGGCCATGAGAGTGTGGACATGGGCTATGTCCTCCAGGCTCTTTCGTCTTGCGATGCATATTCCCGATGATTCCAACATGTTGGCAGGCAGGCTCAGCAGATCTATCCTGAGTCCCCATAAGTGGTCCCTGAACCAGTCAATGGCAAGCCAGATATTTGACCTTTGGTCTCCCATGCTGTGATCCGTTTGCCTCACTAATCAATCACAAATGCAGCAAATACTTTGCCCTGATCCCCCCCCCCCCCCTCCCAGCAGGAGAATAATCCAGTGATGCTCAGATTCACAATTTGCTGCTGGGATTTCTCTATGCCTACCCTCGAGTGTCCCTCATTCCCAAAGTCTTACAGAAAGCCCGTCACCTGAAGACTCACCTCATCCTCATTGCCCCATTCTGGCCTTGTCAGATGTGGTTCTCCCTCCTCTGGTCTCAATTAAAATATTCACCCTGGTTATTAGATCCAGCCCGGGATCTCATTTCCCATCCCTGGGGCTTCCTTTTCCCAACCTTCAATCTCTGAGGCTGACAACTTGGTACCTCCAGTTCCAGTGATTGTCAGCCAGGTTAAGCTGCCTTCTCCAGTGAAGGGCATCATTTTGGCCTCCCAGAAGCCTTCTACTAAAAAGGTTTATTCCAGCAAATGGAAGAGTTACTCTCTTTGGGCTTGTCAGCGGGAGATGGATGCTTTTTCTGCTCCTGTTCCGGACATTTTGTCATTCCTTTCCTCTGTTTCATCAAGGAGCGAGCTTCTCTATGCTTAAGCTTCATTTGGTGGCTATTTCTAACTTTCAACTAAATGACAGCCCCATGTTTTCTTGTAGGCTGTGCAAGGCCTTTCTTAAGGGTATTTTCTTGCTCAGGCCTCCTTTCAAAGATCTGTCTCCGCCTAGGGATCTTACTTTGGTGTTGCAGTCCCAGACACAACCTCCCCTCAAGCCTGCTTTGAAGTGTAATATTAAGTTTTTGTCTTGGAAGACTGCCTTTTTGGTTTCTATTACCTCTGCCAAGAGGGTTTCTGAATTTGTATAAAAGCGGCCTTCATGATTTTTCACAAGGAATAGGGTATCTCTCAGGACCAGTCCTTCCTTCATTCCTAAAGTAGCCTCAGAAACTAACCTTAATCAGTCAATTCAGCTGCCCATCAATTTTTCGAACAAAGGAGAGTACAAACTACATTGCCTGCATGTACATAGACAGCTATGTTTCTCTTTAAAGAGGATGGAGAGTTTTTGAAAGTCACATTAGCTTTTCGTAGCTTTCTATCAGGCTAGGAAAGGTAAGGCCATTTTCAAAGTTTCTATTTAACGAAGTGTCGCTTGTCACATTTACGAAAGCAATCACATTGATCTTCCCAGGCCTATGAAAGCTCATTCTACTAGGTTGGTGGCTACTTCTTCGGTCTTCTGGGCAAGGACTTTCTTGGATAACATTTGTGCTGCTGCCACTTGGTCAAATCTCCATACTTTTGTAACACATTACAAGCTGGATTTTGTGTCCAGGGATAGAGCTTTGTTTGGTTCTTCTGTGCTCCGGCATGTCGTCCTTTGAGACCACCCAAGTGTTATGGATAGCTGGGGACTCTGACCCATCTGTAATCAGTAATGACATGGATAACATCAGAGAAAGAGTTATGTACTTACCATAACTTGGAATCTGTGCTATCCAGGGTCATCATTCATCATGTTCCCACCCTCCGTCCCCCCTCCTTCTGGTGACTGGGGATTCATGGAGTAATGGTGTGTTTTGTTCTGCTGTTCCTTATTGTAGACTGTTTCATTGTCCTTATTTCTATCTAGCAAACGTGATCTGTGGATTATACATAGCAGGGGTTCCTGGGATGGGAGGAGCTCGAGCTCAGGAGCTGTCGCTTACTCAGCTGGCTCGGATCTGAGGTTGGATCCAAGACCATCCATGATGAATGACACTGGATGGCACAGATTCCAAGTTATGGTAAGTACACAACTCTTTTTTTTCACACAGAATTATATATTTACTTGAGTTATTTGTATTTGTTTACTGAGGTAGTGCACTGACCTCAGTGGTCCATTTGCAGCAAAGCCTGGATGAATATGATCACATAAGACTGGAAGGTTAAAATAGGCATATTGTAAAATAAAACGAATTTTAAAACATCTATCAGAAGCATTTGGCAGGTTAGGTATATTGCAGTCTATGGATGCTGCACTATATGGGAAACGAGTACTTTGTCAGAGACTGTACAGTGAATCACATAAAGTCGATGCAGAAAAAACACTGGGTTTGTGTTATCTGAGTTTGTGTGATGGGACTGGTAGTGTTGCAGATTTTGTGTGTGTGTTTGGGGTGGGAACTTTCCCCTTTGCAAAAAGTTTAGTGTATTGTGCAACATTTTGAGTATTGCTGTTTTTGCATTTAGACTTTGTTTTTCTTTTGGCTTTTCCCGGTTAGGGGTCGCCATAGCGGAATTCCGGTCCGCTAATGATTGGCAGTTGATTTTTATGGTGCAGAGGTGCCATCCCGACGCCCAAACTTCAGCGAAGGCACGCCCCTTCATGAATGTCTTTCGAACGCCACTCTACCGTGGGGAGGACATGCAGACTCCACACAGAAGGCGCTCCAGCCGAGAATCGAACGGGAAAACCTCTTGCTGCGAGGCAACAACGCTACCGCTGCACCACCGCGGCTACTTTTGCATTTAGACTTTTAGCTGTGATTAATCGCATGATGTTCACATTGACACTATTACTCATAGTGGCTCCATATTATGCATGCGTGTCTCTGGTGCATATTTTTTTATCTATAATTTTGTAGTATTGCGTTTTACTACTAGAGGAGGACAGCTCTATCTCAGGGAATAGAGAAGGGTGATTTACTGCAAAGTTGTTTGTTTCTCAGTGATGTAGTTGTACATACAGCAGAAGTAGACAGCGCTCGTGAAGTCATCTTTTCACTCAGAAAGTTATGCATCTGCCTTTGGTGTTCCTCACTTTTGTTGTGCCAGGCTTGGTTCTTAACATTAATTGCATGCATGATAATATGATGCATGTTTTTCTGTTAGTGTTTTGCTTTTTGATACATACTTGTGAAGGATAAAGTCAAAGTCGAAAGTAATTTTGTCATTTTAGATCAACAAGTGTAGATTAAATGAGATTCTGTGCAATCAGCTCATCATGGGACAGGCAAAAGAAACCATGTAAGACATCATTTAAAACAACTTATAATATTGCTATCACTGTGTTAGAAATCAACTCTACACTTAAGTATATAGCTACATATATTCTTAGAAACACACACTTGTTAAGATACTAAAAACACACATCTAGCAGCCAAGTTCAAGTATTGCACATGAACTGTACTAGTATATTAATAGAATCTGTAATTGTTCAGTACACTCTTTTGTAGGTCCTTTTGGTATTTATTTGCAGAAACTTTCCTCTGAGTTAGACTGAGAGAGTAAAGCTTCTTGGGCTGTCGACTCCAAGATGATTTCTTTTAATACCATAAACTTTTGTGTTGGAGAGTGAGGATGTACGAAAAGTGGAATTTAGACATATCTGACTAAATTGAGGCGATAGGTTTGTATGATCAGGAAAAGACTAAACTGAATTGTGTTGTGTAGGTTTACATTTGAAGATGCCTGTGCAAAGTTTTTCTTGACACTATTCTATTTGTTTTTAGGGTTTCATCTCAGTGGCACGGTGACGGAACCTGCAACTCCGTCAGAACCAGAAATGACATACAAGGTTGCCATCAGTTTTGACCGCTGCAAAATCACCTCTGTGACATGTGGCTGTGGAAACAAAGACATTTTTTATTGTGCTCATGTGGTTGCTCTTTCCCTGTATCGGATTCGCAAGCCAGATCAGGTGAAGCTACGCCTACCCATCTCAGAGACCCTTTTCCAGATGAACAGGGACCAATTACAGAAATTTGTACAGTATTTAATCACTGCACATCACACAGAGGTCCTTCCAACTGCACAAAAACTTGCAGATGAAATCTTGTCTTCAAACTCTGAAATCAACCAGGTCCATGGTATGTACAACAGGAGTTTTTCTCACACACTTGTTAAATTCTGACATTCTTATTTAAGTTAGTGTTGTTGCACCTGCATCAGTTCATGTGGTTGTTGCAGTGCTGTATAGTTGTATGCACTTTGATCTTCATGAAAATGATTATTATGATTTCTGTTAAATTAACCATTATTTTTAATTTAAATACTTATAATTCTTTTTTTTTTTGCTTCTAAGCTTAAAACTCTGCCTTGCACTTACAGGGAGAGCTTGAGGACATGATAAACATTTACGGGTCATTGTTTTGCAGCTTATTTTCTTTACGTTTAATTTTGCTGTTAAGTGCGTGGAGCATCTAACATGGATCAGTGCCCTTAATAACAAAATTAAAACATGACACACCTAATATGAATCATGAAACAAAAGATAAAGCAATATCTCATAGACTTTACCAGAGCATGTTCCTGAGCTCTCCCTGCATTTACATATTAAGTATGTAGTGGCGTTTAGATTTGTTATAATAAGCGACAAAGGTTTTACTTAAATGCAAACTTATGAGTGATTAAAAACAGTTTTTGTTTTTATTTTAAGGAAAAGCTAAGTGCAAACAGTTTTACAGAACTGTAGGCAACTTGTGATATGGTGCAGTGCACTTAAAGAAATGCTAAAATCATTTTAAATCAGAAGGTCTTTACTGTATTTTCTTGCTGGGCGTGAATTTTACCTTGTGGATTTGACCATTGGATTTGAAGCACCAGTGTCAGCTGGCTAAATTTCTCAATAGTTGTAGTTCGAGAATTTAATGGAAAAGATGATGCAAAGAAGATGCAGTTAGTGTTAGTTTTTGGTAGTCTTGCAGGATTTTTTTGTGTTCTTTTTTATCCCTTGCTGCCTGCCAACCCCTCAGCTTTTCCATGATTTGACCATCTCATTTGCTCAACTTGGGGTGAGAGTCAGTTGTGGGAGGCCATTGTCAAGGGATTTCTGCTGTTAATCCTGCCTGTTTGGCAGTTGATTTGCTTTCTTGCCATGTACAAAGGCACCTGGTATGACGTCCGCTGACGATGCTTGTATGTGTACTTTCATACATAAACACCTCTGGAAGGCTGCTGTTAACACAGCTTGGCAGAGCCATTTGCACATCCCCTGGCCCACATGTTATGTACTTGCTTCACTGCAGTAGTTAGTTTTGCATTGGACTGGAATGCCTTTCTTCCTGAAGGATGGTGGGTATTATTGCCAACTCATTCATATTCCCTTCCTTGGACTGTTTTTTTTTTCTCATTGTCTTTACTCTTAATTGAAGCTGAATTGTTGTTAAGGCTGTATTCCTTTTGTCACGGCTGTTGACTGTTTCAGTATTTGATTGACAATTACTTAGGGTAATAACCTCATTAAGACTGTCACATCCTTAATATGTTTGTGCCATCCCTTTTATTTTTCTTTTGGGGAAAAACATGTTGCTTAAAGGGCTCTTTGACTCTGCCTGGACTCTCATTTTTCTTGTAAGGCTTTGCCTTACAAAAATTCAAAAATCTGGCTAAAAAGTTTTTCTCACTGTGGTAGAGCTCACAGCAGGACATCACCCAGTCCTACACCTTAGGCACACAGCCCATAAAATGAGAGACCCACCTTAAAATAGATTCCTCCTTAAAAGATGAGGAAAGGTTGTCATAACAATTGTCCACTAGGATAGGAATCTGAAGATGATGAGCTTTTTTCCATGCTCACCTTTTGAGGATGTTTCATTTGTAGAGACCCTCAGTTCCTTGATGGGATACTTCATAATGTAATCTAAGATGCTTGAGACCATAATGTAGTCTAAGGTGCTTGAGACTGAGTACAAGGACTTCCTATGCATGCATGAGCTGTACCACCAGTGTTATAGGCTTTTGAAGATGGTTTTACTGCAGCATCTTTGAGCCAGATGCCCAAAATCCTGTCCTTAGTAAACCTAACAGATTTTACAGGGTCCAACAGACTTGCTAGTATCTGTACAGTAACTTAATGGCAGATTCATCAGTAATTTTTCTTAGTGCTGCCAAAGGATTTGAGATGACTCCAGGCCTTCATACTGTACAAATAATAAAGCAGGATGCTAGATCAGTTTGGGAAAAACTTGTACACATCTGCTACCCTTGTTTTTAGGACGATCAGTTGACAGATTCTGATGGCTAAATACTAATGACATGTCTAGAATCAAAGTGAAGAGAGAGAGAGACCCAGAGGGCCATGGATGAGACTCCAAAAATTGCTGGTGTTCAGACTAACCCACACCACTTATAAGGATGGTAGACGTCTTGTAAAAGATGAGTGTGATGCTGTTCTTGCAGCCAGCATTAAGGGCATCAGCAACAGGATCCATGATAAGGAGACGTGGTTGGAATTCAGACCCATTTAGAGAATGTCATGGGGCAGCTCTTTAACATGCTTATAGGTAGGAGTCTTTTGTTTGGTCTTCTGTAGAGGATATTTTTTAAAAACTTAGGAAAGAGCATGGACACTGTCAAGTCTTTTATCCACCCTTTTCTAGATATATGGCGGAAGTTACCCATTAATAGCTGATGATGTTCATCGTGTTACCCTGCTGCAGTCATCACACTTAGGTTATCCTGTTGTCAGGCAGTCCCGCAGTCGTCGGATTTCCAAAGTCTTGGTCCGACGTCGGTTGCTGTCGCCTCATCCCTGGCATCAGAGCGCCAGGGGTATATATATATATTGCAACCGACGCCATTTTCTCCAGTCTTCCTTGCCCGAAGCAGAAGCAGTTCGCAAGTGCCGGTCGGCCGACTCCTGAGATTTTTGAATTCGAGTTTCAGACCGAAGTCTTATATAAAGCTAAGTACCCCGTTGGGGAAACTTTTCTTGCCTCAGACCGATGTCAGAAAAAGTTAACAATTGTATTTCTTGTGGGAAGCAAATACCTCATAAGGATTTTCATTCTTATTGTATACCCTGCCTAGGCCCTGATCACGACGTCACTTATTGTCGATCAGTTGACAGATTCTGATGGCTAAATACTAATGACATGTCTAGAATCAAAGTGAAGAGAGAGTGTTCAGACTAACCCACACCACTTATAAGGATGGTTAGGTTATCCTGTTGTCAGGCAGTCCCAAGCGTCGCGGATTTCCAAAGTCTTGGTCCGACGCCGGTGTTGTCTCCGCCTCATCATCACATCAAGCCAGGGTATATATATATATTGCCATTTTCTCCAGTCTTCCTTGCCCGAGAAGCAGTTCGCAAGTGCCGGTCGGCCGAATTCTGAGATTTTGTCTTATATAAAGGAAATTTCCCTGGGGAAACTTTTCTTGCCTCAGACCGATGTCAGAAAAAGTTAACAATTGTATTTCTTGTGGGAAGCAAATACCTCATAAGGATTTTCATTCTTATTGTATACCCTGCCTAGTGCTGCAGTCCTGACAATTGGGTATAGTCAGCGTCCCAGTCGGCTCAGTCTTTTGCCGCATGGTCCGATGCAGAAGCAATTTTGCAGTGCAGGTTGGCGTTTGAGATTTTCGAAACCGGAGTTTCAGACCGAATACAGAGTTGGCTAAATGTAACCTGCTAGAACATTTTGGTTTTTCTTGCCTCAGTATTTTACCGATGTCAGAAAAGTGAATAACTGTATTTCTTGGGAAGCAGATACAGGGATTATCATACTTTGTGTATACCTTGTTTAGGGCCTGAGCCTTGTGCTAGATTGCTTCATCTAAGAAGCAAGGACAAAACAGTGAAGTCTAGGGAGAGGTTTTGCCAGGAGTCTCTATGGAGTCTCAGGCAGATACTTTACTGTTACAGGATGTGCCCTCTCAGGAGGCTGAGGGGGCTTCTCAGGTAACTGTTCTTCCCTCTTCCCAAGGTAGTTAGGGCCTCCTTCTGTTGCCAAAGCTTGAGGAAGGCCAAGTTCAGCTTCTGTAGGGCTTCTCCTAGCATTTCGGGCTCTGTGCCTAAATCATATGCTTAAAATGGCAGAAGATTTGATTACTCTGATTAGAGGTTCTATGCCCCCACCTGATAAGAGGCCTAGGTGGAACAGGAGTTTGATAGTTTTGAACAGTGTTCACAGGCTTCAGAGTCTTCTGTGGAAGACTTGCAAGAGTTTCCTACTAATTCTGATAGTGATGTGGATGAATCCACTCCTTCAGCGACTCCTCCTGAGGATGTTACATTTTCAGAGACTCATCACTCCATGAGGGAGCACTTTAAATGGGAAGGCCAAGATTACTCTGACTCAATTTTGTTTTTGCCCCAGCATAGGCCCTTAGCTATTCCTCCTGTGTTGCATGTGCTGGTGGATGTTTTTGCAGCGGCTTCTCTGAACCCTGATTCCTTCCCTCCTGCTCCTGTTAAGCCTGATAGGTATTATAGGGCTCATAAGTATTTGTTTAAGTGTCCCAGGGCGGAGCCAGAAACTGTTTCTCAGGGGCCTAAAGGTGTTAAAGCTTCTGTGGTTAAAAATCCTGTACCCTCTGATAAAGAGGCAAGGGCTTTGGATAGGTGGGGTAAGAAAGTATATACTTCTTCCACTCTAGCCATGAGGCGTTGAATTGTCAGTTTCATATGCTGAAATATCAAAATTATCTCCTTTCACAATTGAAATCTAAGGTGGATGCTTTGGCGAAGGTATTGAGTGTAAAGAATTGCTGGATTTGGTTCATGTGTCTGAACAAGTGGGTAAGCATTCTTTGCAGTGTGGTTTTGATGCTGTTCAGGCCTCAGGGTGGCTGCTACTAGTTCTGTTCGCAGACATGCCTGGTTGAAGGATCAGAATTTAGCTGAGCATGTTAAGACTAGGATTTTGGATGCTCCTTTACAGTCTGATGTGTTGTTTGGACCGCCTGTGGAAGCAGTTTTAAAGAAAATGGAGGACAAAGCTAAGTCTATGCAGACTGTTAAAGATTTTTTGCAGGTGCAGCCTCCGAAGTTTAGTAGAAATTGGCCTGCTAAGGGGTGGACATATCCTGCTTATGGTTCCCAGTCTAGGGGTAGGTCTAGCCGTGGTAGGGGCAGGCTCTGTCTTTTAGGCCTAGATCAGACAGTTCACCTGCTCAGACTTCTGGTGAGGGCAGGGGTCAGTCCTTTGAACCAATGACCTGCCTTTTCAGCTGCCAGTGGACTCCTGGCAGCTCCTTTGGGAGGAAGATTGTCTCTTTTCAAAGAAAATTGGGATTTAATCACTCAAGACAGATGGGTGCTGGATATTATTCATCACGGTTACAGATTTTATTTCCACACAATGCCCCCTTTCAAAGGCATGCCAGATGTTCCTCCTCCACAAAGGAAAGAGGCTCACAAGCAAGTTTCTCAGTTACTCCAGATAGGGGCCATTCAGCCAGTCCCTGTATCAGAATGTTCCTAGTACCAAAGAAGGGGAACACGTGGAGACCAATTCTGGATTTATCTATCCTCAACACTTATCTGGACATTCCCAAGTTCAAGATGTTGACAGCAACTGTTACCTCTGCTGGGCAAAGATCACTGGATGGTAACTTTGGATCTCAAGGAAGCTTACCTTCATGTGCCTATAAGGCTAAGTTGCAGAAAGTATAGATTTTCATTATCAGTTCTCTGCATTGCCCTTTGGCTTATCTAAGTATTCACAAAGGTTCTGGCTCCAGTGATAGCTTACTTCAGGCTTCAAGGCATTCAAATCTATCCTTACTTGTGCCTGATTCTGGCTCAAGAAAAGGAACACCTTCTACAGCATCTGGAATATGTCATAGCAGTGCTAAGATGCCTAGGGTATTCTGTGAACGAAATAAAGTCCAGTCTAGTACCCTCTCAAGACATGTGCTTTCTGGGTGTGAGACTGAATACAGCAGCTCAGATGGCCTTTTAACCCCGGACAAACAAAAGAGTCTGTCACTTTACTTCCATCAACTATCTCATCAGTCCGTGCTGACTGCAAGGACAGTCCTTCAAGCATTAGGGTTCATGGCATCTTGTATTCTGGTGCTTCCCAATGCCAAACTGCATATGAGGAAGCTGCAATGGTATCTCAAAATGTATGGACACAGCACTGCCAAGATTTGGACACTGTCATTCAAATAATACCTTGCCTTCAAAAGGAATTCTTGGGGTGGGCTCAGGAATGTCACCTAAACAAGGGACTCTCTGTGACCCGGCCAGAGGCGAGTCAGATTTTAACGACAGATGCCTCGGACACTGCTTGGGAGCTCATCTAAATGGAAAGTGGATACAAGACAAGTGGCCTGCCAGACTACAGCATCTACATATCAACATGAAGGAGATGTTAGCAGTCCAGTTTGCATTGATGGCGTTCAAGGAGTTACTTCTTCCAGGGCAGGTGTTGATTCTGACAGACAACACAACTGTCATGTGGTACATCAACAAGCAAGGGGAACACATTCTTATCCTCTATGCAGGCAAGCAATGATTTTATGGGAGTAAGCCTGCAACTGACTCTTCGGTTTCTGCCAGGAGCACAGAACTCCCTAGCAGATGTTTTAAGCAGACAAATCATGGATCCCCACAGTGGAAACTGGATCTTCATGTATTTCAGAAATTGACAGTGTCATGGGGAACTCCAGACATAGATCTGTTCGCTTCTCCACTAAACCACCAGCTGCCAAAGTATTGCACAAAGGGGTTTCATCACACAGCTTGGAAAGTGGATGCTCTGTCTTTCAGTTGGAAAAACCTTCATGTCTATGCCTTTCCACCTCTACCTCTTCTTTCAAAGGTATTACTAAAGGTCAGACAGGACAGGCCAAGGATGATTTTGATAGCTCCAGATTGGCCTCGGCAACACTGGTACCCACTTCTAAGGAGTCTTGTAAAGAAGCCTCCATGGCCTTTACCTCTGATTCCTCATCTGTTATCTCAGAAGGACGGTCATCTGCTCAATGTCAAGCTTCAATCTCTTCATCTCACAGCTTGGCATATTCTGTGTTGAAGCATGGTAGGTCTCAGCTTCCTCAACAAGTTTTAAATGTGATTTTGGAAGCTAGAAGGCCTAGTACTAGGAGAGAGAAAATGGAAGAGATTTTTATTTTGGAGTACAGCAAAGAATTTGGAGATTTCAGAGCCTAATTTGAGTGTGGCTCTTCAATATCTTACTGAATTATTGGACAAAGGTTTGTCTTTCTCTTCCATAAAGATTCATGCTGCAGCAATTTCAGCTCACTATGATTGTGACCCACCTTTGTTTTCAAGATCCTTTGTTCAAGCAGTTTCTTAGAGGGGCAAAGAATATAAGACCCCCACGAGAGCTCCTACTCCTGCTTGGGATCTCAATTTTGTGTTGGAAAAACTTACTCTACAACCTTTTGAGCCTGCAGCTACTGCTGAATTGAAATATTTGTCATGGAAGACTGCTTTTCTGTTGGCTATTACTTCTGCAAGAAGGGTGTCTGAGTTGCAGGCCCTTATGGCAGTAGAGCCCTTTTGATTTTCCACAAGGACAGGGTATCATTTAATCCTTCCTTTATGCCTAAGGTGGTTTCTAGTGTGGCTTTAAACCAAACTATTCATTTGCCTACGTTTTGCAGATCCTCAAAATAAAGGGGAAAAGATTTTGCACACTTTAGATGTACACAGGCAATTATTATTTGAGCAGGACTAAAGATTTTAGGCAGTCTCAGCAGTTACTTGTTTCTTTTGCTTTAAGTTCACAGGGCAAGCCTGTGTCAAAACAAACTATTTCTAGGTGGATTGGCTTTTGCATTGCATTTTGTTATTCCCATCATGGCAAAGAGGTTCCAGCTGGGATTAGGCCTCATTCCACTAGGGCTACTGCCACTTCAACAGCATTTCTAAGGGGTGGCAACTAAGGATATTCTGGCTACTTGGAGTTCAGTGCATACTTTCTCTAGGCATTATCACCTGCCTATATACTCTAAGACTAGAGCTGGTTTTGCCACAGCTGTTTTACAAGGCATGTTGTCAGCTCCTGCTACTTTATAATTTGCCAGCCTCCCTTACCTCTGCTTTGGGATTCTACCCAATTGTCAGGACTGCAGCAAGGGGAACATAGTACAGTTTTGTACCTACCATAAATGTAGATGTTCGAGGATTCCCCTCCCTCCTTCCCCTCTGTGTTTCAGGGTGGTTGTGTAGGTGACTTTACATGCTTATATTTTTTGTATATATTACTGTATATATTGTACATGTTTTTGCTGCAGGTTGTTTTGGGACTTGTCTTTTGGGTCTTCTGACATCTGGGGCAAGAAAAGACTGAGGAAATGGCGTCGGTCATGCGCATGACCGGCGTCCTCTGGTATTCGGGCCGACTGGGACGCGGACTATACCCAATTGTCAGGACTGCAGCAAGGGAATCCTCGAACATCTACATTTATGGTAGGTACAAAACTGTACTTTTTTGTGCTAGATTTAATAAACGCACTATTAAAAGACGTTTTGATTTCGCACGACACTTTTTTGGCAGCATGCCGTCGGAGCTACCGACTACCGGCGTGCACAAAAAACACAGGGATAAGGATGGTCAGCCCAGGCCTAAGCCTGATTCCGAGGCCTCGGTTGATCCGGTCTACGGTTATCTGTGAGGCCCCGACGCAGCCTCCGACTACCGCAGTTGAAGAACCCGAGACCACTACGGATATTTTGACGGAATGTACTAGGCCGACACAGCCTTTTACTTCAGGCCCTACCGACGACTTACTTCCAAGGATGCCGGTTCTTCTGAAACACCTTCGATTTCTGAAGGTGTTTTCAGACCAACGACTCTCACAGTCAAAGCGTTTTCTAAATCGAAGACTCCTTCCAAATCGAAAAACGCTTCACTTCAGTCACCTGTTCAAGGCCCTATGCCTAAGAAATAGATGCTTAAGATGGCTGAAGATCTGATTACTCTTATCAGGGGTTCCCAGCCCCCTCCTGACAAAAGCCCTAGACAAGAGGAAGAATCTGCTTCCTCTGAACAACTGTCTATTTCTTCGGATTCCTCTGAAGACCAAGACTATTCCTTCTCTCCTTCTGAAGATTCTGATGCTGAGGACTCTATTCCCTCAGCTTCCCCTCCAGAAGATTACTCTTTTGGGGAAACTTTACACACTGAGGGAGCATTTTCACTGGGAAGGCCAGGATTACTCTGATTCCAAGAAAAGGCTCAGAGAGTTTCTTTTACTCCCCCAACACAGACCTCTAGCCATCCCTCCTGTTCTGGACATTGTGGATGATGTTTATTTAGAATCCGGTTTCAACCCTGCCTCTCTACCTCCTGCCCCGGCCAAGCCTGACAGATATTACAGAGTTCCTGATTCCCATAAATTCCTTTACAAAAGCCCAGTAGCAGACCCAGAGACTATCTCACAGGGTCCCAAGGGGGCTAAGGCTTCTATGGCTAAAAATCCAGTACCTTCTGAGAGGGATTCAAGAGCACTAGACAGATGGGGGAAAAAGGTTTACACCTCAGCCACTTTAGCTATGAGAGCTCTAAACTGCCAATTTCACATGCTTAAGTATCAGCAATTTCTGATCTCTCAGTTAAAACAAAAGATAACAACCCTTCCTCAACACTCTGAATTGAAAGAAGTACAGGATTTGTTGCACGCCACCGAGCAGGTGGACAAGCATACCTTACAATGTGGGTTTGATTCCTTGGAGGCCTCCTGCAGAGCAGCGGTCACTGGATCAGTTATACGTAGGCATGCCTGGTTAAAGGAGCAGAGTCTGCCTGAACATGTTAAAGCAAAACTACTAGATGCTCCCTTGCAGCAGGATGTTCTTTTTGGTGTTAAAGCAGAAGAAGTTTTAAAGAAAATGGAGGATAAGTCAAAATCAATGCAGACAGTCAAAGATTTCCTACAGGTACAACCCCCTCGCTTTAGCAGAAACTGGCCAACCAAAAATTGGTCCTTTCCAGCCACTGACAGGCCTCAGAGGGGTAAATACAGGCGCCCAAGGGGCAGAGGATAACCACAAGCTCAGTATAAGCCTCGCCAATGGACCACTCCAACCCAGAAGGGAGGAGAAGACAGGTCTCAAGCCACCAGAAGGCAAACTCAATGGAAAACTCAATGACTTGCACCTCAACTGGCCAAACAAAGCTCTTTTGTCAGCCCTCCTGGGGGGAAAACTAGCATTATTTGTAGACAACTGGCACATGGTCACAAAGGACAAATGGGTCCTGGACATAATTTTATGAGGATACAGATTCCACTTTCACACCTTGCCAATAAAAAGAGGAATGCCAAACCTGCCACAAAATCAAAGGGCAGAGGCTCAAAAACAGATTGCAGCTCTCATGGCCATGATAGCCATTCAAAGGGTACCAACACCTAGAGCAAGGCAAAGGATTTTACTCAAGACTATTCCTGGTACCCAGAAAGGAAAATGCTTGGAGACCAATTCTGGACCTTTCTATTCTAAACACTTACTTACAGGTTCCCAAATTCAAGATGCAAACACTACAGCAGCTACTTCCCATGTTGGGCAAGGAAGCATGGCTGGTAACATTGGACCTCAAGGAGGCATACCTGCATGTCCCTATCAGACAAAGTTGCAGAAGATACCTCCGTTTCATTGCAGGTTCAACCCGTTATCAATTCTCTGCACTGCCCTTTGGCTTATCTACTGCGCCCAGAGTATTCACAAAATGCCTGGCACCAGTAATTGCATACTGCAGACAAAGAGGAATTCAAATATATCCATACCTGGACGACTGCCTCTTCCAAGCAGAAAGAAAAGACATTCTCATTCAACATCTGGCTTTTGTGAAGCATCTACTAAATTGCCTGGGGTACACAGTAAAAGAAAAGAAATCAAAACTAGTACCCTCACAAAAAATGACATTCCTGGGTGCCAGCTTGGACACAACGGCCCAGAAGGCTTATCTTACACCAGACAAGAAATTACAACTGACTCAATATTTCAAGACAATGGCAACAAAGACCCAATTAACTGCAAGAAAAATTCTGCAGGCTTTGGGGTTCATGGCATCTTGCATTCTGATAATACCATTTGCAAAACTGCATATGAGGAAATTACAATGGTACCTAAAAAGCGTATGGTCTCAACACAGCCACAGCTTGGACACAGTGATATCTCTCATTCCCTGCCTTCAACAGGAATTTCTGTGGTGGGCACAGGCATGTCACCTCAACAAGGGTCAGCCTTTCACCTTGCCCCCACCCAGGCAAACTATCACAACAGATGCTTTAGACTACGCCTGGGGGGCTCACATGGCAGGGAAATGCATTCAAGGCCTATGGGACTGCAGAACAAAGAAAACTGCACATAAACCAAAAAGAGATGCTTGCTGTTCAGAAAGCTCTGACGGCCTTCAAGGATCTTCTACATCCTGGACAACTGGCAATAAAGACGGACAACACCACAGTAATGTGGTACATAAACAAACAAGGGGGCACACATTCCTACCCTCTTTGCAGGCAAGCAATAATCTTATGGAACACAGCTCTGACCTACCAAGTCCAGTTACAAGCTCACTTCCTGCCAGGACAGAAAAACACATTGGCAGACGACCTAAGTAGAAACATCAAAGATCCCCACGAGTGGAAGCTAGACCCACAAATATTTGCAATGATAACTCAAAGATGGGGCCTACCAAATATAGACCTGTTTGCCAGTCCTCAAAACTACCAGCTGACAAAATTTTGTACAAGGACATTCCACCAACAAGCATGGAAAGGGGATGCTCTCTCCTTCAGTTGGAAACACCTGACAGCATATGCCTTTCCTCCCTTACCTCTTCTCACAAAGGTTCTTTTGAAGGTCAAAAAGGAGAAACCTCGAATGATTCTCATAGCCCCAGACTGGCCACGCCAGCACTGGTACCCACTTTTGAAGAATATGGCTCACAGCCCACCATGGATACTACCTCAAATACCTCATTTACTCACACAGCAAGACAAGCAGATTCTACACAGCCAGATCAAAACCTTAAACCTGGCGGCATGGCAAATCAATTAAGTAGCCAACCAGCTTCTCTTTCTCAAGCAGTACTGGATGTTGTTCTAGAAGCCAGGAGGCCAAGCACCAAGAAGGCTTACTCGGACAAATGGAAAAGGTTTTCTGCTTGGAACCAAGCTAAAGGCCTAGATACAACTCAGCCTCATATGCCTCACATTCTGCAGTATTTAGCTGAGATGTTGCATAAAGGACTTTCTTTCTCCTCAATTAAAATCCATGCTTCAGCTATTTCAGCTCACTACGCCACGAATCCACCTTTATTTTCAGATCCACTCCTAAGGCAGTTCCTCAGAGGGGCAAAAAACATTAGACCACCTAGAAGAGCTCTCCTGCGCCTACATGGGACCTCATCTTTGTTCTGGAAAAACTAACATTACCTCCCTTTGAACCAGCTTTTTCTGCAGACCTTCAGTTCCTATTTTGGAAGACTGCCTTGCTCCTGGCTATAACTTCTGCTAGGAGAGTTTCAGAATTACAGGCTCTTATGGCAGTGGAACCTTTCCTCATTTTTCATCAAGACAGAGTTTCTCTACGAACTAATCCTTCCTTCATGCCTAAGGTGGTTTCCAGCGTAGCTTTAAATCAAACCATCCATCTACCCACTTTCTTCCCCAATCCACAGAACAAAGGTGAGAGACTCCTACATTCCTTGGACATTCACAGGCAGCTTCGATATTACTTGGATTAAACTAAGGCTTTCAGAAAAACTGACCAGCTCTTTGTTTCCTATGCTACAGCTACTCAAGGGAAGGCCATTTCCAAGCAAACCATTTCTAAATGGATAGGCCATTACATACGATTCTGCTATACCCATCATGGGAAACCAGTACCTCCTACCATTAGGTCCCACTCGACTAGGGCAACAGCTACCTCTACAGCTTTTCTCAGGGGGGTTCCTACCAAGGAAATTTTAGAAGCTGCAACTTGGAGTTCTGTACACACCTTCACCAAACACTATCACTTACCTCTTTATTCTTAGTCCAGGGCAGGCTTCGCCACTGCATTTCTACAGGGGCTCATTGCCTCCTCTAACCTTCTATAATGCCTCCACCCTACCTTAGCTTTGGGACTCAACCCAAGTGTGATGACTGCAGCAGGGTAACACGATGAACATAGTACAGTTTTGTACCTACCATAAATGTAGATGTTCGAGTGTTCACCCTGCTGCAGTCCAGGTTACCCTCCCTCCAACCCCTCTGATTTACTGACTAAACCTCTGCTATGCCTTACTGATGTATTTGCTTATAGCTGAAGGGTTTTTTGTGTCTGTACAGTGTTCTCACATTTTGATACTGATTTGGATCACTTTTATGGGGGCACCTGACATCTGGGGCAAGAAAAACTGAAGAAAATGGCGTCGGTTGCAATATATATACCCCTGGCGCTCTGACGTCAGGGATGAGGCGACAGCAACCGACGTCGGACCAAGACTTTGGAAATCCGTCCGACTGCGGGACCGCCTGACGACAGGATAACCCAAGTGTGATGACTGCAGCAGGGTAAACACACGAACATCGACATTTATGGTAGGTACAAAACTGTGCTTTCTTGGTGTTTCACTGTTGCAGTCATCACACTTGGGTTATATCTGCCTGCAGGTAGCCCTCAGTTGGCCCGAATACCAGAGTCTTAGGATGCTGTCGCCTTTTCCATGATGTCAGGGGTATAAATCATGCAGCTGATGCCATTACATCAGCTTTTCTTGCCACGTGTGAGCCCGAAGCAGAAGCAGTTCGCAAGTGCCGGTTGGCCGCTACCTGAAATTTTCATTTTTCGAGTTTCAAACCTGAAGTATTCTAAAGCTAAGTACCCCGTTGGGGATCCTTATTTCTTGCTCTAACCGATGTCAGAAAAAGTTAACTATTGTATTGCCTGTGGAAAGCAAATACCTCACAGAGGTTTTCATTCTTACTGCGTCACCTGTTTAGGCCCAGACCATGACGTCCCTCACTGTCGGTTTTGTGCCTTGTTCACCGCCTGAACTATTTGTCCTTGGGCTATTTTTGTTTCTAAATTCTTTCGCTCTCATTCTCCATATTCTGAAATGGCTTCGATAAGCCATCCGACTACAGATCTGAAAAATGCAAGGATAAAAACCGAGACATACCGCATAGGTCCAAAACTGCTGACGACACTTCTGTTAAGCTAGTCGCCAGTCCGCCCGTACTTCACAGCGACTGTTACCCACTTCTGCAGATTTGCAGGCCTCTACTGAGATGCATTCGGAGTCTGGTATGCCGCGAGATGCTTCTTCGACTATGGAACCTGCAGATGTCTCTACCTTGGATGGGTCCGGAGCTGCTGTGCAGGCACTAGCTTCTGAGTGTGTATTCAGACCTTCTGATGTTCGTATTAAACAGACTACTTCGTTAATGACTAAAACTACCAAATTTCTCAGGCCAAGAGTTTGCCCTACGCCTAGGAAACCGACCAAAGCGCATTCTCAAGCTCCCATGCTACAGAAACAAATGCTTAGAATGGCTGAAGACCTTATTACTTTAATTAGGGGAAGCCAGCCTTCCCTCTCTAAAAGACAAGAAATTGATTTTCCTTCTGATTCTACAGACCATGAGTCCGATTTCTCTGACCTTGTGATTACCAGGACATACCTTATCTACTTATAAGGATTCAGATGCAGAGGATTTCATTCCCTCTGCCTCCCCCCTGGAGGACTTCTCTTTTGGTGAAACCTTGCATACCCGGACTCTCGCAAATTTCTCTTTAAAAATCTCACTGCGGATCCAGAGACCATTTCCCAGGGACCTAAAGGTATTAAGGCTACTACAGCCAAAAACCCTACCCCTTCGGGCAGGGATTTTAGGGCTCTAGACAGATAGGGTAAGAAGGTATATACCTCTGCAACTCTTGCCATCAGGGCTTTAAATTGCCAGTTTCACATGTAGAAGTACCAGCCGCATATTATGGAACTAATTAAACAAAAAATGGTGTTACTTCCAGATTGTGCAGAAAATAAAGACTTGCAAGAGTTAATGCATTCTGCAAACTTAAGTTAGTAAACGTACATTGCAGTGTGGTTTTGATGCCTTAAAAGCATCTTGCAGGGCTGCTGTCACTGGGTCTGTTCTGAGAAGGCATGCTTGGCTGAAGGAAGAAATCTTGCCAGACCATGTCAAAACAAAATTACTAGATGCTCCATTAAACCAAGAATGTTTGTTTAGCTTAAAAGCAGAAGTTGTTCTTAAAAAGATGGAGGAAAAAGCTAAATCTATGCAAACTGTTAAAGATTTCTTACAGGTACAGCTACCTAGATACAGTAGGCATTGGCCTTTAAAAATTGGTCCTTTCCAGTCCCTCCCAGACCTTCTCAGCCCAAACCCAGTGGCAAAAGACCACAAAGACTAAAGTCTCAGGGTATGCACAGATCTAAACAATGGAGTGCTCCCTCCTCAAAAACAGGAAGTGGTAAGCCACCCCCTTATGGAAAAAGTTCACAATGACTTGTCCTTCACCCTTCCCAGTCATGCCCAAGTACTTGCACCCCTAGGAGGAAAACTCGCCCTGCATGCAAAATCTGGGAGTATATTACCCAGGACCGATGGGTCTTAAACATTGTATCCCCCGGATACAGATTCTACTTCCACTCACTGCCAACCCCAAGCGGATTGCCAGACCTTCCTCCAAACCAGTGGGCAGAGGCCCAAAAGCAAGTACTTTCTCTTCTCAGTATCAGGGCTATTCAACCTGTGCCAACAGAGCAAAGGACAGGGTTTCTATTCTAGGCTATTCCTGGTGCCCAGAAAAGAGAACTCTTGGCACCCTATTCTAGATCTGTCAACTCTCAACACCGTCCTGGTGGTACCAAAATTCAAAATGCTTACACTCCAGCAGCTGCTTCTTATGCTAGCGAAGGACTCCTGGCTAGTCACCCTAGACTTTAAAAAAAAAAAAAAAAAGCTGATCTGCACATCCCCATAAGGGAATCTTGTAGGACATATCTATGTTTCAGGGCAGACTCTGTGCACTATCAGATGTTCTTCGTGTTTCACTGTTGCAGTCATTATGTTTGGGTTATCTGCCTGCAGGTAGCCCTCAGCCAGCCTGAATACCAGAGTCTTGGATTCCTGTGTCAGATGCGGTCTCCTCTTCCATGACGTCAGGTCGTCAGGGGTGTAAAACATGCAGCCGACGCCATTACATCAGTCTTTCTTGCCATGCGGTGCCCGAAGCAGAAGCAGTTTGCAAGTGCCAGTCGGCCGACTCCTGAAATTTTTGTTTTCGAGTTTCAGAACCGAAGTCTTTAAAAAAGCTAAGTACCCCGTTGGGGTTCCTTTTTCTTGCTCTTTAACCGATATCAGTAAAAGTTAACAATTGTCTTAACTGTGGAAAGCAAATACCTCATAAAGATTTTCATTCGTACTGCTTTCCTTGCTTAGGCCCAGACCACGACGTCCCTTGCTGTCAGTTTTGTGCTTTATTCAACCCCCGAACTATTCGTTGTTGGTCTATTTTTGCAGCCAATTATTTTGGTACTCGTTTAACTGTCCAGAAATCTCGGCGGTAAGCCATCTGACTACCGATATTCCGAAAAAACGTAAAGATAAAGGCAGAGACAGACCACATAGGTCCAAAACTGCCGACGACGCTTCCGCTAAGCATGTTGCCAATTCGCCGGTACTCAGTGAGGTGCTTCCGCAGCCCCTGATACCCGCTACTTCAGATTCGCAGGCCTCTGCTGAGACCCATTCGGAGTCAGGTATGCCGCGAGATGCTTCTTCTACTATGGGAACCTGTGGATGTCTCTACCTTGGATGGGTCCGGAGCACCGGCTTCTGAGGGTGTATTCTGGCCTACAGACTTGCATTTCAAACCAATGCCATCTTCTTCTTCAGGAACTAAAACTATGCCCACGCCTAGAAAACTGACGTCCAAACCACATGGTCAGTCCCATATGTCTAAAAAACAAATGATAATGGCTGAAGACCGTATTACTTTAATTAGGGAAGCCAGCCTTCTCCCTCTTAAGAGACCTAGAACTGATTTTCCTTCTGATTATTCTGATCAGGATTCTGAAATATCTGTTTCTTCTGATCAACAGGATTTGCCCTTATCTACCTATGAGGATTCTGATGCAGAGGACTCCATTCCCTCTGTTCCCCTCCAGAAGATTTTTCTTTTGGTGAAACCTTGCACTCTGTTAGGGAGCATTTCTGCTGGGAAAGCCATTATTACTCTTGATTCCAAAAAGAGGCTTAGGGAATTCTTACTCCTCCCTCAGCACAGGCCTTTAGTTATCTCTCCTGTTTTGGATGTTGTAGATGATGCCTTCTTGGAATCCAGCATGGCCCCAGACACTTTACCTCCTGCTCCCAGAAAACCTGACAGGTATTACAGAGTACCTGACTCTTTTAACAAGTTTCTCTTCAAGAATCCTACTGCGGACGCAGAGACCATTTCCCAAGGACCTAAAGAAATTAAGGCTACTACTGCCAAAAAACTTACCCCCTCTTATAGAGATTCCAGGGCCTTGGACAGGTGGGGTAAGAAGGTATACACTTCTGCTACTTTGGCCATTATGGCCTTAAACTGCCAGTTTCATATGTTAAAGTACCAGCAGCATATTATGGGACTACTTAAACAGAAAATGATGTTGATTCCTGATAATGCTAAACACAAAGAATTACAAGATTTAATGCATTCTGCTGAACAAGTTGGTAAACATACTTTGCAATGTGGTTTTGACTCTTTAAAAGCATCTTGCAGGGCTGCTGTCACTGGGTCTGTACTTACAAGGCAAGTTTGGCTTAAGGAGCAAAACTTGCCAGATCATGCTAAGGCTAAATTACTGGATGCTCCTTTAAATCAAGACTGCCTGTTTGGCAGCAAAACAGAAGTTGTCCTTAAAAAGATGGAGGAAAAAGCTAAATCTATGCAAACTGTTAAAGATTTCCTACAAGTACAGCCTCCCAGATTTAGGAGGTATTGGCCTTCTAAGAATTGGTCCTTTCCAGTCTCTTCCAGGCCTTCTCAGTCCAAGCCCAGGAACAGCAGACCACCTAGGCTACAGTCTCAAGGCACTCACAGGCTTTAGCAGTGGGGGGCTCCCACTTCCAAAGTGGAAGTAGTAAGACACCCCCTATGGAAAAATGTCACAATGATTTAACCTTAAACCTTCCAAGCCCTGCTCAACTGCCCACTCCCTTAGGGGGAAAGATTGCCCTGCATGCAAAAAACTGGGAACTCATTACCCAGGACAAATGGGTCTTAAATATAGTCTTCCAAGGATACAGATTCCACTTCCACACCTTACCAACCCCAAATGGTTGGCCATACCTACCCTCCAGATCAGTGGGCAGAGGCTCAGTAGCAGGTTCTCTCTCTCTTCTAAGTATCAGGGCTATTCAGCCTGTCCCAGCAGAAGAAAGGGGACAAGGTTTTATCTCAAAACTCTTCCTGGTACCCAGAAAAGACAGATCCTGGCGTCCTATCCTCGACCTCTCTATTCTAAACACTTTTTTGGTAATCCCAAAATTCAAAATGCTAACACTTCCAACAGCTGCTTCCTATGCTAGGCAAATATGCCTGGTTGGCAACCTTAGACTTAAAGGAAGCTTACCTGCATATTCCAGTAAGGGAATCTTGCGGGAAATACCTACTCTTCAGAGCAGGCTCCAGGCACTATCAGTTCTTTGCACTTCCCTTTGGCTTGTCTACTGCACCCAGGGTATTCACAAAGTGTCTAGCTTCAGCCATTGCATTTTGCAGGCAGAGAAACATTCAAATATACCCATACCTGGACGATTGTCTAATTCAGGCAGAAAGCCAGGACATGCTACTAAAACATCTGGCATTTGTAAAGAAACTTCAAACCTCACTGGGGTACACCATAAGCGAAAAGAAATCTCATGTAGTACCCTGCCAACAAATTGTATTCCTGGGAGCAAGCTTGAACACAACTTCCCAGATGGCTTACCTCACGCCAGAGAAACAAGTTTACTTGACAGCGTACTTCAGACTACTGGCCACAAAGACCCAGCTGTCTGCAAGGAAAATCATGCGAGCCCTGGGGTTCATGACCTCTTGCATTCTACTAATTCCATATGCCCTGGTGTTCATGGCCTCTTGCATTCTACTAATTCCATATGCAAGACTGTATATGAGGAAACTACAGTGGTATCTAAAAAGCCTAAAGTGTCAACATTCTCAGGACCTGGAGACAATGATTCCTATCATTCCTTGTATAAAGACAGAGTTCCTTTAGTGGGCAGAGGCCTGCCACCTAAACAAGGGGCTCCCTTTTAATCTACCCCCTGCCGCCCAAACCCTGACTACAGACATCAGACTCTGCATGGGGGGCTCACTTGGCAGGGCGGTGCATTCAGGGCAAATGGAACCAGAGTCAAATGCACCTGCATATCAACCAAAAAGAAATGTTAGCTGTACAGAATCCCCAGACAGCTTTCAAAGATCATATCTTTCAAGACAATTATTGGCAAAGACGGACAACACCACAGTTATGTGGTACATAAACAAGCACTCATACCCTCTCTGCAGACTAGCCATGGCTCTGTGGAACACAGCCCTGAGCTACCAAGTGCACCTACAAGCTCAATTCCCACCAGGCAAGCTGAATTCACTGGCAGATGACCTAAGCAGAAACCTCATGGACCCACACAAATGGAAACTGAAACCAAAGATATTCAATCTCTTGAGGAAAAAATGGGGGACTCCAGAAATTGACCTGTTTGCCTCCCCTCAGAACTATCAGTTGGACAAATTCTGCACAAAACTCCCCACAGTCAAGCTTGGAAAGTGGATGCCCTGTCCTTTACCTGGGAAGGTCTCTCAGTTTATGCCCTTCCCCCTCTGCCTCTCCTCTCGAAGGTTCTGCTGAAGGTCAAACAGGACAAACCAAGGACAATACTGATTGTACCAGACTGGCCTTGCCAGCACTAGTACACTCTTGTGCAGTGTGATACTGCTGGATCCATGGCACCTATCTCGGACACCGTCCCTGCTGTCCCAGCAGGCAGGCCAGATTCTACACCCTCGGCTTCAAACCCTGAACCTTGCAGCCTGGCTAATTCCTTGAGCTCTCCAATAGCATCCCTCAGCAAGCAGGTGCTAGATGTCATTTTGGAAGCAAGGAGACCTAGTGCTAGAAAATCTTATGCTAAAAAGTGGAAAATATACTGTTGCTGGAGCCAAACTCTGAGGGGGGGGGGGTGTGGGGGGTGGGCACTAAGATGCCCAGCTTACCTCATATCCTTCAGTACTTAACTGAAATGCTACACAAGGGCCTATCCTTCTCGTTTATCAAAATTCATGCCTCTGCCAGTTCAGTACATTATAATACTGAACCCACCCCTCTTCTCTCACCCACTGTTAAAGCAGTTCCTCAGAGTGGCTAAAAATGTAATACCTCCCAGGTGAGTCCCTACTCCAGTCTAGGATATTAACTTTGTATTGGAAAAGCTCACTCTATCCATTTGAACCAGCTGCAACTGCAGAGTTGAAATTCCTTTCTTGTAGCCATCACTTCAGCTAGAAGAGTGTCTGAATTACAGGCCCTTATGGCAGTGGAGCCCTTTATCTTCCATGCAGACACGGATGTTCGTCATGTTTCATTGCTGCAGTCATTACACTTGGGTTATCCTGCTGTCAGGCGGGCCCGCAGTCGGCCAGAGTTCCAAAGTCTTGGTCCGGTGTCAGTTGCTGTGGCTTCTTCCCTGACGTCAGTGTGCCAGGGGTATACAAGATGCAGCCAACGCCCTTTTCTTCAGTTTTTCTTGCCCCAGATGTCAGGTGCCCCCAAATAGGTAGGCAATACATATTGCTAATAAAACATACAATAAAGGTAAAAAAAAAAACCTTCAGTTACCAGCAAATACACCACATAGGTAGTATAGGGTTGAAAGGTATAGATAGGTCCCAGCTAAGAAAGAGGGGATGGCGGGTGGGTAACCTGGACTGCAGCAGTGAAGACACTCGAACATCTACATTTATGGTAGGTACAAAACTGTACTATGTTTATCGTGTTTCACTGCTGCAGTCATTACACTTGGATTGAATCCCAAAGCTGAGTTAGGGCGGCTGGTTCTATAGAGGATTTGGGGTGGCTATGAGGCCCTGCAGCACTGCAGTGGCAAAGCCAGTTCTGGATCTAGAATAAAGAGGCATGTGATAATGCTTGGTAAAGGTGTGTACTGAACTCCAAGTTGCAGCTTCCAAGATTTGACCTCTTTGCTTCCCCCAAAACCATCAACTGAGCAAATTTTGCACCAGAAATCCCCACAGCCAGGCATAGAAAGTGGATGGCCCTATCCTTTACATGAGAAAACCTCTCAATCTTTGCCTTCCCCCTCTGCCCCTCCTTCCAAAATACTACTCAAGATAAAACAGGACAGGCCAAGGACAATCCTTATTGCATCAGACTGGCCGCACCAGCACTGGTACCCACTCCTACGCAGTCTGACAGCTGTGCCACCCTGGCACCTACATCAGACCCCCTCTCTGCTGTCCCAGCAGGATCCTCAGCTGCAAACCCTGAACCTGGCAGCCTGGCTTATTCTTTGAATATATCACCAACAACCCACAGCAAACAGGTGTTGGATGTTATCCCTGAGGCCAGGAGGCCTAGTACTAGGAAATCCTATTCAGAAAAGTGGAGCCAGTCTCAAGGAAGGGACACAGCCGTGCCCACCTTACCTCAAATCCTAGATTATCTAACAGAGCTGCTCCACAAAAGCCTATCCTTCTCATCAGTTAAGATTCATGCCTCTGCCATCTCCGTTCATTACAATACTGAGCCACTCCTCTTCTCTCACCCTCTGATCAAACAGTTCATGAGAGGGGCTTACAATTTAAGACCCCCAAGGAGAGCTCCCACTCCTGCCTGGGACCTTAAGTTTGTACTAGAGAAGCTAACACTCTCCCCTTTTGAGCCTGCTGCTACAGCAGAGTTAAAATTCCTCTCTTGGAAAACAGCCTTACTTGTAGCCATCACTTCAGCAAGAAGAGTGTCTGAATTTCAGGCCCTTATAGCTGTGGAGAACCCTCCATTATCTTCCATGTGGACAGGGTTTCTCTTAGGACTTAACCCATCATTTATGCCCAAGGAGGTATTCAGTGGGGCTTTAAACCAATCCATCCATTTACCAACCTTTTTTCCCAAATCCTCAGAATAAAGTAGAAAGGATCCTGCACTCCTTGGACGTGAACAGACAGCTCAGGTTCTACCTTGACAGGACTAAATCTTTCAGAAAATCTGACCAGCTGCTATTCAGCTTTGCTACAGGGGCAGAGGGCAAGGCCATTTCAAAGCAAACCATTTCTAAATGGATAGCACACTGCATCCATTTCTGCTACAAACACGATGGAAATCCTACCCCACAGGGGATCAGACCTCATTCCACTAGGGCTACTTCAACCTCTACCACATTTCTCAGGGGAGTCCCTACCAGTGACATCCTGGAAGCTGCAACCTGGAGTTCTGTACACACCTTCACCAAGCATTACCACTTACCTATCTTTTCTAAATCCAGAGCTGCATTTACCACAGCAGTCTTACAAGGCCTATCTAGCCAGCCCTACTACTTCTTGACTGCCACCACCCTTCCTCAGCTTTGGGAAACAACCGAAATGTGATGACTGCAACAGTGAAACACGAAGAAAATAGTACAGTTGTGTACACTTACCATAAATGTAGATGTTCGAGTGCATTCACTGTTGCAGTCCTGGTTTCCCTCCCTCCAGCCCCCTGTCTTTTCTATACTTTTTACCTAGCCTCTTTTTTGGCCATATCTTATGGAAATAGTATTTACTTTTTTACTGGAGGTGTTCCACACCATGTGATCACTTCCTATTTTGGGGGCTCCTGACATCTGGGGCAAGAAAAACTGATGTAATGGTGTCGGCTGCATGTTTTATACCCCTAACGACCTGACATCATGGAAGAGGCGACGGCATCTGACCTAGAAATCCCAAGAGACTGGTACTTGGGCCGACTGAGGGTTACCTGCAGGCAGATAACCTAAGTGTGATGACTGCAACAATGAATACACAAGAACATCTACATTTATGGTAAGTGTACACAACTGTACTTTCTTCCATTATACCATGGATGAGCAGCCCAGGCATGAAGAGAACCTTTGGGGAGCAAAAGTGTCGGGGCAAAGGCAAGAAAAAGGGCAGGTCAGTGAGGCCTTCTGTGGAGATTTTTTGCTTAGGAGTTTTACTCTTACAAGGAAGTTGAATACCTTGTGCATTCATATTTATGTACATACATGCCTTCGCTTATGCGTGTTTGTTTATACTCCACTCCTTGAAGCTTCATATGTAAGACTTAGGAGTAGCTTGATTAACAGAGTCCAGCAAAGGAGAGCAGAGTGACCTTCCCCCATTGCTGTCTGTTTCACTCTGTGAGACTTCTGATGTTATGTTGTCCATCTCGCCTTCCTTCTTTCTGGTTGGGTTCGGAGCCAATCTTGGCTCCGACTCGGCTACTTCTAAAGCTCATAGAGTCCTTACTGGCTCGAGGCTAACCCCTTATCCCATCATGCATAGCGGTAGCTACCCAGATCTCGTTTGCCGCTTGCAGCGTCGAGATGATCTTATGCTGGCTTAGGCTAAGTAGTTAATTTTTTCTGCAAAAATGATTTGTTTAGGCTAAATTTCCTTAGAAGTTAGACTTTTATCTTGCTTATCATCCCCTATCATCATTACAGTTGTTTGCTGTTACTAGGCCATCATTTCCTCTCAGGCCTTTTTCTGTGTGTTGTCAGCAGGCCGTTTTTTCTTTAGGGTTATTGTCTTGTCCCTTTTTCCCTCCTTGCTACTTAGGGAGAAGCCGTTTTAGTTAGAGGCTTTTTCTCCCTTTGGGAGCGGTAGCTGTTTAACTTAGAGGCTACCCCCTCCTCGTCTTTCCCTTTTTTCTTTTTAAAAAAAAATCTACACTCTTTATTTTGCTTCCCTCTTTGTGTTTATGATGTCTAAAAAAACCTACAAAGCAGTCAGGTTTTAATAAATGCGACTCGTGTTGCCAAAAAATGTCCCTTACAGATGGGCACATGAGTTGTGTTTATTGTTTAGGTGCGGTCCACCCGCAGGACTCGTGCTGTGTTTGCCATGCCTTTAGTGCACAGCTTTTGCAGGAGAGGTGCAACAAACTGGTTGAGAGGATTATTAAAACCTCAGGTTGAGGTTGAATCGGATACTCAGTCTTCCAAAAAATCTGATGACAAACAGGCATTTCCATCAGTTCCACCTTTGGTGCTGACAAAGTCAAAATCGAAATCTTCAGAGCCTTCGGACAGATTGTTGGCTCTGAAGAGTTCTTTTCTCCGGCAGATCCATCTGTGGCTTAGGAGCCGTCCTGGACTCAAAAGAGATCAAGATCTCCTTCTTTGGACCCAGTGAGATCTGTGCCTCACTCTCCACTTTTGCAGTCAGCGGCAGGTAGTCACCAGTTCTCGGCCTACTCCTCTCGATCAACCAGGACTTTATCGGATGATGATGTGGCGATAGTGGTGAAGAGGCTGCTCAAGACACTGGTATTTGCTCAGTTGTTGTCGGGGCCAGCCCAGAAGGAAGTGGTGCCGTTTTCCGATCCAGTACCTATCTCTGATGTCCTTCATGGATGCATCTGCAGTCATAACAGCTGGGTTGTCCTGTCGTCAGGCAGCCCGTCAGTCGGCCGGATTCCAAAGTCCGGGTCCGGCTTCGGCTGATGTCGCTCTTCATCCGACGTCATCTCTGTTGGACTCCGGGTATAAAGGCATCAGCCGACGCCATTTTCCTCAGTCTTTCTTGCCGCGTGGCGCCCGAAGCAGAAGCTGTTCGCAAGTGCCGGTCGGTCGGATCCAGAGATTTTCTCACGAATACTACCAAGACTTCTAAAGCTAAGTACCCGTTGGGGACTCTTTCTTGCCTCAGCCGATGTCAGAAAAGTTAATAATTGTTTAACCTGTGGGAAACAAATACCTCATAAAGATTTCCATTCTTACTGTCTGCCTTGTTTAGGCCCAGCCCACGACGTAGCAGCCTGTTCGCCTGTGCTTCCTTCAACCGGCGAACGCTTAGGCGTCGGTCGGAGTTTGCAGAACAGTTTTTCGGTTCTGACTTTGCTTACATTATGTCGCCGGAACCTCCGACTACACTTTCTGCCAAAAGCAAAGAAAGACCGACACTTCGCGGTCCGCGGTTTCGACTGAAACCACGCTTAAGCAAACCGCGAGTGTCTCTGTTTCGGCGAAACCGAAAACTGATCTAGGTACAGCCGAATCTATCTCTACACTTGGGGCCCCTGCTACAATTCTTGAATCGGCCTCTGAAACTTTACCCACTAACTTATCAGCCACCATTCCCTGGATGTCTCTACCCCAGCACGTGGTGCTGCTAGGCCTCCAGCAGCCATGTCCATTAAGGCCTTCGCCAGGGCTAAAGCAGCCAAGACTACCAAATCAGTGCCTGTTAAACCACCCTCAACCAGGCCCTCTTCTAGTTCCCAAATGCTCACCTTGGCAGAAGATTTGATTTCTTTAATTAGAGGATCTCAATCTCACCCAGACAGGGCCTCTCAGCCCCCAGATAAGAGACCTAGGGCAGAGCCCCCTGAGCCAGTGTCCTCTGAGGATTCTGCAGATGAATCAGACATTACTGACCAACCAGAGGCCCCTTTCTCCAATTTTGAGGATTCTGATGCTGAAGAATCCATTCCAGCTGCTTCCCTCCAGAAGAATTCTCCTTTGGGGAAACCTTGCATGCCATGAGAGCAGTTCCAATGGCAGCAACAAGAATTCTCAGATTCCGAAAAGACTTAGAACCTTTCTACACCTTCCACAACACAGGCCCTTAGCTATACCTCCTGTTCTTTCTGTGGTAGATGACGCTTTTAATGATGTCTGCTCTGCTCCAGACTCATTACCCCCAGCCCAGCCAAACCAGACAGATTTTACAGGGTGCCTGACACTCATCACCACCTTTACAAGGCCCCCCTTGCAGACCCAGAAACTATATCCCAGGGTCCCAAGGCAGTTGCCGCAACCATAGCTAAAACCCTACTCCTTCTGAAAGGGAAGCAAGGGCATTAGACAGATGGGGTAAAAAGTATACACTTCAGCTACTCTCTCAGCTAGAGCTTTAAACTGCCAGTTTCACATGATACAATACCAAGAGTTTATGCTTGATCAGTTAACTAAAAAATTAACCACTGATGAAGCTCTTGATAAGAAATGTGTATTAGAAATGGTAAATAATATACAACAGGTTAGTAACCATTCCTTAAAATGTGGCTATGATGCACTGGAGGCTTCATTTAGATCAGCCATGACTGGCACAGTGATAAGAAGGCATGCATGACTAAAGGAGCAAGCTCTACCAGATCATGTTAAAGCTAAATTGTTAGATGCTCCTATGGATAAGACAAGTTTGTTTGGTGCACCTGCCCAGCAGGTTATGAAGAAAATGGAAGAAAAGGCAAAATCAGTTCAAACTGTTAAAGATTTCCTGCAGGTTCAACCCCGAAGGTTTAGCAGGAACTGGCCTGCCAAGAATTGGTCCGTTCCTGACTCCACAAGATTTCAAAGGGGCAGGAATAGGCGTTCCAGAGGCAGAAACCAAACCAGAGGAAGTGCCTACAGAGGACGACAGTGGCAAGGTAACAACAGAGGCACAGACACAGCCACTGCCACTACTTCAACACAGCCACAGTGACTTACTCCTAAAACCGCCTACCAGGGAACAAATAGCAGCTCCACTAGGCGGAAGGTTAACTTTATTTGCAAAGAACTGGCACCATATAACAAAAGACAAGTGGATTCTGCAAATTATACATCAAGGCTACCGATTCCACTTCCACACTATACCAGTCAAAAGAGGAATGCCAAATCTACCTCCAAATCAAAAAACAGAAGCTTTACAACAGATAATGGAGTTAGCAAACATGAGAGCTGTGGAAAAAGTGCCTACAGCAGAGCAAGGAAAGGGGTTCTACTCCAGACTGTTCCTAGTTCCAAGAAAGGAAAAAGTTGGAGACCAATTCTCGACCTGTCCACCTTGAATACATACATTATTGTCCCAAAATTCAAAATGCTGACCCTACAGCAACTTCTTCCCATGCTGGGCAAGGAGTGTTGGCTGGTAACTCTAGATCTCAAGGAGGCATACCTGCACGTCCCTATTCGACCAATCTGCAGAAGATACCTCAGATTTCTTGCAGGATCAGAGCACTATCAATTCTCAGCATTGCCTTTTGGCTTATCTACTGCCCAGAGTATTCACAAAATGCCTGGCATCAGTAATCGCATACTGCAGACTACAGGGAATTCATATTTACCCATACCTGGACGACTGCCTGCTACAAGGGGACAACAAAAGCAAGTTGACAACAGATTTGCAAAGGGTCATTTACTTGCTACAAGCACTGGGATACACAGTCAATCTACAAAAGTCAAGGCTGATACCATCCCAAACAAGGACATTCTTGGGAGCGGAATTGGACACAGTGAGACAAATGGCATTCCTAACTACAGAAAAACAAAAAGAACTCTCTCTTTATTTCTTGTCACTAACAAAGCTGAACAAATTAACAGCAAGAAAAGTTCTGCAGGCCTTGGGCTTCATGGCATCATGCATAATTTAGGTTCCATATGCCAGACTACATATGAGAAAACTACAGTGGTACCTACGGAATTTATGGTCCCAACACAGGCACAGCCTCGAAACAGAAATCCCACTAATTCCATGTTTAAAACAGGAGTTCCTATGGTGGGCCCAGGCATGCCGCTCCAACCCAGGCCTTCCCTTTCACAGATGTCAAGCAAGCCAGAGCATTACAACAGATGCTTCAGACCTAGGATGGGGCCCACATGCTGGACAAATGCGTGCAAGGATTGTGGACTCAGGATCAACTTCACCTGCACATCAACCTAAAAGAAATGCTGGCTGTAAAACTGGCTATCCAAGAGTTCAGACCATTTCTCAAAGAGGGCCAGCTGTTGATAAGGACAGACAACACCACAGTCATGTGGTACATCAACAAACAGGGAGGCACTCATTCATACCCTCTATGCAGAATGACTTTGGAACTGTGGACCCTGGCACTCAGCTACAACATCCAGCTGCAGGCAAGATTTGTACCAGGAAAAGAAAATACTCTAGCGGACATTTTAAGCAGGACCACATCAGATGCTCACGAATGGCACCTGCACCGGACATTTTCAGGACCATTACAAAGAAGTGGGGAATGCCTCAGATAGATCTATTTGCATCTCCTCACAATCACCAACTCAAAAATTCTGCACAAGGACATTTCACCCACTAGCATGGAAAGTGAATTCGCTCTCCTTCACCTGGAAAGGCCTAACAGCTTATGCATGCCCACCTCCCCTTGGTACACAAAGTACTTCTAAAAATCAAGGAAGAACATCCAAGGATAATCCTGATAGCTCCAAACTGGCCAAGACAACACTGGTACCCACTACTAAGGAGCTTGTCTCGAACAATATGTGGCCAATACCCTGATGCCTTTGATGCTAACTCAGAACAACTACAGCACCATACATCCAAACCTGAAAACCTTACAACTGACTGCATGGAACATCACATAGCAGCAGCTAATCAAGAACTTTCCCAAAGAGTTAAAGACATTATTCTTGAAGCACGCAGACCTTCAACAAGAAGGAACTACGCTGGAAAATGGAAAAGGTTTGTCAGTTGGAGTTCTGAAAGAGGAAAAGATGTGTCACGTGGATATGCCTAACATCCTGGAGTATCTGGCCGAACTTCTCCATTCAGGCCTGTCCTACTCCTCCATCAAGATACATGCATCAGCTATTTCAGCAGAATACAGCTTTGATCCTCCTGTTTTTCACACCTCTGCTCAGACAATTTCTCAGAGGAATCAAGAATGTAAAACCTCCAAGGAAACCACCATTACCAGCTTGGGACTTAAACTTGACTAGAAAAGTTGACACTATCACCCTTTGAGCCAGCAGCAACAGCAGACTTACAACACCTGTCATGGAAAACTGCTTTCCTTCTGGCAATCACCTCAGCAAGGAGGGTTTCAGAGCTACAGGCCTTAATGGCAGTGCAACCCTTCCTAATCTTCCACCAAGATAATCCACCTACCTACCTTCTTTCCCAACCCACAAAACAGAGGGGAAAGAATACTGCATACCTTGGATGTACATAGACAGCTACGCTACTACTTGGACAGAACCAAAAGCAGCAGAAAGACTGACCAACTTTTTGTGGCCTACGCAACAGGAAGAGAGGGAAAAGCTATTTCCAAACAGACAATCTCCAAATGGATAGGAAATTGCATACGATTCTGTTACTCCTTCCATGGAAAACCAATTCCACAGAACATAAGACCTCATTCTACAAGGGCAACAGCCACTACCACAGCCTTCTTACGAGGAGTGGCTACCAAAGACATTATTGAGGCGGCTACTTGGACCTCCGTGCATACATTTGCCAAGCATTATAATTTGCCTCTATATTCCAGATCCCGAGCAGGGTTTGCCACTGCTGTACTGCAAGGGATCCTAAACTCACCATAATCTACCTTTATCCTCCTCCCCCTAGTTGGCTATGGTATTCTACCCAGCTGTTATGACTGCAGATGCATCCATGAAGGACATAGTACAGTTTTGTACCTACCATAAATGTAGATGTCCGAACTGGATAGCATCTGCAGTCAGGATTACCCTCCCTCCTTCCCCTCTGAGGTACTCCTAGGGTGTTTACCCTCCTAATAGCTAGCTGATGGGGGGGAGTCTCTTATGGTGTATTTGTTTGTATATATGTACATACATGCTTATTTTTGTGGTTACCTCTATCCTTTTTGGAAACATTGGCATCTATCCAAAATTTTTAGCCTTCAGGAGGGCTTCTGGCATCTGGGGCAAGAAACACTGAGGAAAATGGCGTCGGCTGATGCCTTTATACCCGGAGTCCAACAGAGATGACGTCGGATGAAGAGCGACATCAGCCGAAGCCGGACCCGGACTTTGGAATCCGGCCGACTGACGGGCTGCCTGACGACAGGACAACCCAGCTGTTATGACTGCAGATGCTATCCAGTTCGGACATCTACATTTATGGTAGGTACAAAACTGTACTTTCCTCCTCCAACTGCGTCTAGTTCGGAGCTGGAGTGCATGGAAGTAGTGGTGGTGCAACCGTCGGTTCCGACAGCCCTTGCCTTGTCGGTTTCAACATTCGCTCTGACCTCGACAGTCCGCTCCATCAAGGGGTCTGGTCCCCGAGTGTCCATTATCGGCTCCGAGGGGGGAAGTGGCATCGGCCCCTTGTCCGACCCCGCTCTCCCTTTGAGCCACGGTGCAGGTGAGTTTGGCTTCCACATTTGCCTCGGAGCCGTCACCTTCGGTGCGGAGGAGGTCTCCAGGCTCCTCTGAGCCAGGGCCTCCCTCTGTTCCGGATAGCGGCACCTTCATGGTGATGAGTGTGCTGTCTGCCGAGACGGCCCCACCCTCTGCTCCATTGGCTCCGTCCTCATCGATACCAGTGTCTGCCTCGGATCCTTCTCTCAGTCCCAAGCGTAGGGAACCCATGCCCCAGGTTGCCCCACAGGGCAACCCCTCTTCCTCCGAGACCTCTCCTAAGCATCTCTCAGAAGATGTTCCCAGGAAGAACAAATGTAAGAGGAAACAAGTGGACTCCCCTGAGTCCGTCACCTCTGACATGGACTTGTATGACTTGGAAGGGTTCCCCACAGTCCCCCTCTGAAGATGTCTTATTCCCAGACATCCTGGAGATCTTTAGGCAGAGGGGAAGCTGGAAGTCCCTTGCCCCTTCTGAGGATGAGTCCATGCACCTGGAAACATTTGGTTCCCGACATCCCACCTCCTGCGTGTGTCTGCTTTTCGACCCTCTTTTGTCTGTAGTGAGTCGAAAGGCATGGAGTGCTCCAGAGATCATGGAGCCTGTTCCGAGAAGGCCTTACATATTCATGACCCCACCAGACGACAAGACCTTTCTCACCAAAGGCGTGCCAGTTGATGCTGTGGTGGTGGCAGCAGCCACCAAGAAGGAACTCACAGAGACTTCATCTTCTATCCATCCGCCAAACAGAGTCTAGAGCCATGGATAGATATGGGAAGCATGTTTTCTCTTCAGCGGCCTTTACTCTTTGGTCACTGAACTATTTGACACATTTCACAAGACTTCAGAGGGATCTCCTTAAAGAGCTGGGAGATGCCCTCCAGGATCCTTCAGCTGAGGGAGTGGCTTCCAAGTCTGCTAACCAGCTAGCAATCCTAACCTCCATTGTCAACTCCTCCGTGCGCTTGACTTCTTACGCACAGATGGAGTGAGTAGGGGCTGCAGGCACAGGAGTGGCTCTTCGCAGACTTTACTGGATGCACCTTTGTCAGTTTGCGGAGCCCTTCAAGTCCTCCTTTACGAACGCCCCCTTTGATGGCTCTGCTTTGTTCGGGCCGCAAGTTCGAGAGACTCTTATCAGGAGTGAATGAGATGGCAAAACTCTCTCTGCCATAGGAGTCCGTTTTTCCACTCCATCCCAGCCTTATTCCAAAGGCAAAAAGAGTGGCAAAATGTGGTTCCGTAAATCCCAGGGAGCTTTGCCTGACACTCATGGAGATAATTCCCCCAGAGGCAGAGGGGGAAATAACAGGAGATGCCTACCTCTCGGCAGGGGGGGTCCACAACAGGGCGACAGGGATATGTTCTGTGCCAGGCGCTTTCAGAATCTCTGAAGGATTGCCTGGCTGCCCACCTCTGGAGGCAGTCGGGGGCAGAATATCACTGTACCCAAGAGCCTGGCAAGATATAACAGAATATGAGTGGGTACGGTGCATCATATCCAAGGGTTACAAAATTCCCTTCTCCCAAACACCCCCAAGAAGTCAGAAATCATCAATCCCAGATGTTTCACCCAATCTTCCTGATCAAGCAGCCATAGAAGTAAAAACTTTGCTGCAAAAAAGCCATTCAGGAAGTCCCCGCTGACCAGATAGAGTCTGGAACTTACTCATGGTTCTTTTTAGTTCCAAAGAAGACAGGGGACTGAGACCTATTTTGGATATCAGCAAGTTAAACAGGTTAGTAAAGAAGACCAAGTTCTGAATGGTGACACTACAGTCTATTTTACCCTTTTTGGTTCTGGAAAATTGGATGTGCTTTATCGATCTCCAGGATACGTACTACCATCTAAAAATGGACAGGCAGTCCAGGAGACATTTATGCTTCCGGTTGGAGCCAGTCATTACCACTTCAGAGCTCTGCCCTTTGGTCTCACCACAGCCCCCAGGGTGTTCACCAAATGCATGGTAGTAGTGGCAGTTCACCAGAGACGTTTGGGATTCCAGGTGTTTCCTTATCTAGACGACTGGCTCCTCACTGCCACCACTGAGCATCATCTCTTAAGGGCCAGGAACCACACGATTCACACTTGTGCACACCTGGGAATTGCAATAAATTACGAAAAATCTGCCTTTTCCCCCTCAGTGTATTACTTTCATAGGTGCTCAACTAAATACAAGAGACACAATAGCCAAGCTCCCACAAGAAAGGGTGCTTGCCATTTGAGGTCAGGTCTCTCTCTCTTGTCAAAGGTTCAGGCTCGATTTGTCCTAAAGGTCTTGGGTTTGGTGGCGGCTGCCATTACTCTAGTTCCATTAGCCCGTTACCATATGAGGATTCTGCAATGGCTCCTCTTCACTTAGTGGTCATATCAGGACTTACCAATGTCGCATATGATCTTAATCACGGATGCGTGCAAGAAAGATCTACAGTGGTGGCTCCACTCTCCCCTAGTCACTCTAGACAGACCCTTTGTAGCCCCTCATCCGGTAGCTATAGTTACCACGGATGCTTCCCAGATTGGGGGGGACATAATATGGGGCAGACAGTCCAAGGAACTTGGCAACCTCACCAGTACCATTTGCACATCAATATCCTGGAGATGAGAGCGGTGTTGCTAGCGTTGCAAGCACTTAATGACTCTCTCCCTTTGGGCTATATAGCAGTTCAGATGGACAATATGTCAGTTGTGTGGTACATCAACAAACAAGACGGAACCAAATCTTACCCCTTATGTCAGGAGGCTCTTCGAGTATGACAATGGGTGATCTTCTCTGAGTTTTCTGGTTGCAATGTATATTCGGGGAAGTCCAACATGATAGCGGACAAGCTCAGCAGGGCACTTCTCATGCCCCACAAGTGGTTTTTGAAACAAGATGTGGCAGATATGAACTTCTGCAGATGGGGCCAGCCATGCTGCAATCTTTTTGCCTCTCACCTAAACAACAAATGCACCAGTTACTTTGCCCTAGATGTTCATCGTGTTTCACTGTTGCAGTCATTACTCTTGGGTTATCCTGTTGGCAGGCTACCCGCAGTCGGCCTGAATTCCAAAGTCCTGGTCCGGCGTCTGTTGCTGTCGCCTCTTCCCTGACGTCAGTGCACCGGGGGTATAAAAGATGCAGCCGACGCCATTTTAAGTCTTTCTTGCCGCGTGGTGCCCGAAGCAAAAACATTTCGCAAGTGCCGGTCGGCCGAATCCTGAGATTTTCAAATCCGAATTTCAGAACCAAAGTCTTCATTAAAGCTAAGTACCCCGTTGGGGAAACTTTTTTCTTGCTCCAGACCGATGTCAGAAAAAGTTAACAATTGTATTTCTTGTGGGAAGCAAATACCTCAGAAGGATTTTCACTCTTACCGTATTCCTTGCCAAGGCCCTGACCACGACATTGCTAGCAGTCGGTTTTGTGCTAGATTTAACCAACGCATTATTAAGCGTCGGTTCGATTTTGCATTCCATTATTTTGGCAGAAGGTTTAATTATATAATGCCGTCGGAACAGCTGACGATTGGAGTTTACAAAAAACGCAAGGACAAAGAAAAGGATAGGCATCCAAGGTCCAAAACAGACGACGTGGCCTCCGTTAGGCCAGTCGCCGGTTCACCGGTTCTCAGTGAGGCGCTTTCGCAGCCCCTGGCGCCCGCTACCTCAGAGCCACAGACTGCTTCTGACTCCCACGTGTAGCCAACTGGGCCTCTAGAAACTCGAGGTATTGGACACTTGGAAATCATTCCCTCAGATGGGTCCGGAGCCGCTGAGCAGGCATCGGCTTCTGAGGGTGTCTTCAGTCCTACACAGTTGTATGTTAAACCATCTTCAGCTTCAAAGACAAAGACCAAAGCAGCTCTAAAGACAGAGAAACAAGTACAGCATTCTCCTACTCAGACTTCAATGCCTAAAAAACAGATGCTTAAAATGGCCGAAGACCTAATTACTTTGATCAGGGGTTCCCATCCCCCTCCTGATAAGAGGCCTAGGCAAGAAACAGAATTTGATTCTTCTGTTCAGGTTTCTATTTCCACTGATTCCTCTTCTGAACAGGACTATTCTATTCCTCCCTATGAGGATTCTGATGCTGAAGAATCCTTTCCTTCAGCCTCTCCTCCTGAGGATTATTCTTTTGGGGAAACCCTGCATACCATGAGGGAGCATTTCCACTGGGAGAGCCAAGATTACTCAGAATCTAAGAAAAGGCTTAGATACTTTCTGCTACTTCCTGAGCACAGACCCCTTGCTATTCCACCTGTTCTAGACATTGTATTTTCATAGTCCGGCCTGTCCCCTGACTCTTTAACCCCTGCACCTGCTAAGCTAGACAGATACTACAGGATCCCAGATTCTCAAATTCCTGTATAAAAACCCCGCTGCTGACCCAGAAATTATATCTCAGGGTCCCAAAGGGGTCAAAGCTTCCACTGCAAAAAACCCTGTCCCCTCTGATAGGGATTCTAGGACACTGGACAGATGGGGGAAAAAAGTTTACACTTCTGCTACCTTGGCTGTAAGGACTTTAAATTGTCAGTTTCATATGCTTAAATATCAGCAATACCTAATGTCACTGCTTAAACAGAAAATGTTGACACATTCTGAATGTTCAAAGAACAAGGAAATGCAGGATTTATTGCATGCAGCTGAACAAATGGGAAAGCATACTTTGCAATGTGGTTATGATTCACTGGAGGCCTCTTGCAGGGCCCCTGTTACAGGTTCTGTTATTAGAAGGCATGCTTGGTTAAAGTAAAAGAATCTACCTGATCATGTTAAAGCAAAATTATTAGATGCTCCATTACAGCATGATACTGTGGTGCTAAAGCAGAAGAGGTGTTGAAGAAAATGGAGGATAAATCGAAATCCATGCAGACAGTTAAGGATTTCTTACAGGTACAGCCACCCAGATTTAGTAGGAACTGGCCTTCAAAAAATTGGTCTTTTCCAGACAGGCTACAAAGAGGCAGATCTCAGCCCCAAGGCTCATACAGGCCTAAACAATGTGGTACTCCTACCTCCAAAAGCGTCGAAGACAAATCACAACCTTACAGGAAACAGTCCCAGTGACTTTCCTCTGCAAGATCCAAGCACTTTTCTTTTGGCAGCCCCCTTAGGGGGAAAACTAGCTCTTTTTTCACCAAATTGGCAAATGATTACCCAAGACCAATGGGTCCTGAACATAGTGTCCCAAAGCTACAGGTTCCATTTTCACACCCTACCAAGGGCAAAAGGTACGCCAGACCTGCCACACAATCAATGGGCAGAGGCACAAAAGCAAATTACAGCCCTCATGGACATGAGGGCCATTCAACAAGTACCACAACAAGATCAGGGGCAAGGATTTTACTCCAGACTTTTCTTAGTGCCCAGAAAGGACAAAACCTGGAGACCAATACTGGACGTGTCTGTACTAAACACTTTTCTGGAGGTTCCAAAATTCAAGATGTTGACTCTACAGCAGCTACTGCCCATGCTGGGCAAGAAGGCTTGGCTCGTAACTTTGGACCTAAAAGAGGCATACCTGCATGTCCCAATCAGACAGTCTTGCAGAAGATACCTCAGATTCATAGCTGGCTCAATGCACTACCAATTCTTTGCACTGCCCTTTGGTTTATCTAGTGCGCCCAGGGTCTTCACAAAATGCCTGGCACCAGTAATTGCATTTTGCAGACAGAGGAATTCAAATATATCCCTACTTGGATGACTGCCTTATTCAAGCAGGGAACAAAGACATTCTTCTAAAGCATCTGGCGTTTGTAAAAAGATTACTAATTTGCCTAGGGTACACAGTAAACGAAAAGAAATCAAAACTAGTACCCTCACAAGAGATAATATTCCTGGGTGCAAGCTTAAATACAACTGCCCAGATGGCTTATCTCATGCCAGACAAACAAAGGCAACTGACTTCTTACTTCAAAGAGTTAGCAAAAAAGACCCAGTTATCTGCAAGGAAAATCCTGCAGGCCTTGGGCTTCATGGCATCCTGCATTCTACTAATTCCATATGCCAGACTGCATATGGGGAAACTACAGTGGTATCTAAAAAGTGTTTGGACTCAGCATTGCCACAGCCTGGAGACAGTAATTACCCTTATTCCCTGCAAGCAACAGGAGTTTCGATGGTGGGCACAGGCCTGTCACCACAACAAGGGTCTGCCATTCACTTTTCCCAAAACCAGGCAGACACTGACAAACGGATGCATCACATTATGCCTGGGGGGCCCATATGGCAGGAAAATGTATTCAGGGCACATGGCCTTCAAGCCAGATACATCTTCACATCAATCAAAAAGAGATGCTAGCTGTTCAGAAAGCCCTGACGGCTTTCATGGATCTATTTCATCTAGGACAGCTACTGATAAAGACAAGACAATACTACGGTCATGTGGTACATAAGCAGGGAGGCACACATTCCTACCCCCTCTGCAGACAAGCAATGACCTTATGGGACACAGCATTGACTTGTCAAGTTAACCTGCAAGCACAATTCCTGCCAGGAAAAACAAATACTCTGGCAGACGAACTAAGCAGAAACCTCATGGATCCCCACGAGTGGAAACTGGATCCACAAGTCTTCAGCATGATAACAAGGAAATGGGGATGCCCAGACATAGATCTATTTGCCTCCCCTCACAACTGCCAATTAGAGATTTTGCACAAGGATTTATTACAAACAAGCATGGAGAGTGGACGCCCTATCCTTCAGCTGGAAAAATCTAACAGTATATGCCTTTCCTCAACTGCCTCCCCTTCCCAGGGTACTCCTAAAGGTCTAACAAGAGAAGCCAAAAATGATACTGATTGCACCAGACTGGCCACGCCAGCACTGGTACCCAGTCCTAAAGAGCTTGTCTCAAGGTCCAGCATGGATATTGCCTCAAACTTCTCACTTGCTGACCCAACAAAACAATCAGATCCTGCACAGCCAACTTAGGACCTTAAATCTGGCAGCATGGCAGATAATGTAGCCATTCAGAACATTCCTCTTTTAAAAGCTGTTATGGATGTTATCTTGGAGGCCAGGAGGCCCAGTACCAGAAAATCTTATGCAGAAAAATGGAAGAGATTCTGTGCTTGGAACCAGGAACGAGGCATTGACACGTATGTACCAAATATCCCTCAGATTTTACAATACCTAATGGAGATGCTGGACAAAGGCCTTTCCTTTTCATCAATTAAGATTCATGCCTCTGCCATTTCAGCCCATTACAATACGGAACCACCTATCTTTTCTCATCCTTTAATTAAGGCAGTACCTCAGAGGGGCCAAAAACATTAGGCTTCCAAGGAGAGCACCAGATGTCCTTCATGGATGCATCTGCAGTCATAACAAGTGGGTTGTCCTGTCGTCAGGCAGCCCTGCAGTCGGCCGGATTCCAAAGTCCGGGTCCTGATGTCGCTCTCCACCCGACGTCATCTCTGCTGGTCTTGGGTATAAAAGCATCAGCCGCCATTTTCCTCAGTCTTTCTTGCGCAGAAGCTGTTCGCAAGTGCCGGTCGGTCGGATCCAGAGATTACTTCTACGAATACTACTAAGACTTCTAAAGCTAAGTACCCGTTGGGGACTCTTTGCCTCAGCCGATGTCAGAAAAAGTTAACAATTGTTTAACCTGTGGGAAACAAATACCTCATAAAGATTTCCACTCTTACTGTCTGCCTTGTTTAGGCCCAGCCCAGTAGCAGCCTGTTCGGCCTGTGCTCTTTCAACTCGGAGTTTGCAGAACAGTTTTCGGTACTGATTTAAGATAAAGACCGACACTCGCGGTTTCGGCGAAACCACGGCAAACAGAACCGAAAACTGCTCAAAGTACAGCTGAACCTATTCTTACAACTGAGGCCCCTGCTACAATTCTTGAATCGACCTCAGAAATTTTACCCACTACGGTGACTGACTTATCAGATACCATCCCTTGGATGTCTCTACCCCAGCACGTGGTGCTGCTAGGCCTCCAGCAGCCATGTCCATTAAGGCCTTCACCAGGGCTAAAGCAGCCAAGACTACTAAATCAGTGCCTGTTAAACCCCCTCATCCAGGCCCTCTTCTAGTTCTCAAATGCTTTCTTTGGCAGAAGATTTAATTTCTTTAATTAGAGGATCTCAATCTCACCCAGACAGGGCCTCTCAGCCCCAGAGAAGAGACCTAGGGCAGAGCCCCTGAGCCAGTGTCTTCTGATGATTCTGCTCATGAATCAGACATAACTGACCAGCCTGAGGCTCCTTTTCCAATTTCAAGATTCTGATGCTGAAGAATCCATTCCAGCTGCTTCCCCACCAGAAGAATTCTCCTTTGGAGAAACCCTGCATGCCATGCGAGAACAGTTCCAATGGCAGCAACAGGATTTTTCAGACTCCAGAAAAAGACTTAGGACTTTTCTGCACCTACCACAGCACAGGCCCTTAGCTATACCTCCTGTTCTCTCTGTGGTGGATGATGCTTTCAATGATGTTTGCTCCGCTCCAGATTCTTTACCCCCAGCCCTGCTAAACCAGACAGATTTTACAGGGTGCCAGATACTCATCACCACCTTTACAAGGCTCCTCTTGCAGACCCAGAAACCATATCCCAGGGTCCCAAGGCAAACCACAGCTAAAACCCTATTCCTTCTGAAAGGGAAGCAAGGTCACTAGACAGATGGGGATAAAAGGTCTACACTTCACCTACTCTCACAGCTAGAGCTATAAACTGTCAGTTTGACATGTTACAACACCAAGAGTTTATGCTGGATCAGTTAACTAAAAGCTAACTACTGATGAATCTCTTGATAAGAAATATGTATTAGAGATGGTAAATAACATACAACAGGTTAGTAACCATTCTTTGAAATGTGGCTATGATGCACTGGAGGCTTCATTTAGATCAGCCATGACAGGCACAGTGATAAGAAGACATGCATGGTTAAAGGAACAAGCTTTACCGGATCATGTTAAAGCTAAGTTGCTAGATGCTCCTATGGACAAGACAAGTTTGTTTGGTACACCTGCCCAGCAGGTCATGAAGAAAATGGAAGAAAAGGCAAAATCTGTTCAAACTGTTAAAGATTTCCTGCAAGTCCAACCCCAAGGTTTAGCAGGAACTGGCCTGCCAAAAATTGGTCCTTTCCTGACTCTGCAAAATTTCAAAGGGGCAGGAATAGACGTTCCAGAGGCAGAACCCAATCCAGAGGAGGTGCCTACAGAGGACGACAGTGGCAAGGTAACAGCAGAGGCACAGACACAGCCACTGCCTCTACATCAGCACAGCCACAGTGACTTAATCCTAAATCCGCCTACCAGGGAACAAATAGCAGCTCCTCTAGGCGGAAAGTTAACCTTATTTTCAAAAAACTGGCACTACATAACAAAAGACAAGTGGATTTTACAAACCATAGATCAAGGTTACGGTTTCACTTCCACACTTTACCAGTCAAAGAGGAATGCCAAATCTACCTCCACATCAAAAAACAGAGGCTCTACGCCAGATAATGGAGTTAGCAAACATGAGAGCTGTGGAAAGAGTGCCAACAGCAGAACAAGGAAAGGGGTTCTACTCCAGACTATTCCTAGTTCCAAGAAAGGAAAAAGTTGGAGACCAATTCTCGACCTGTCCACCTTAAATACATACATCATTGTCCCAAAATTCAAAATGCTGACCCTACAGCAACTTCTTCCCATGCTGGGCAAGGAGTCTTGGCTGGTAACTCTAGATCTCAAGGAGGCATACCTGCGACCAATCTGCAGAAGATACCTCAGATTTCTTGCAGGATCAGAGCACTTTCAATTCTCAGCATTGCCCTTTGGCTTATCTACTGCCCAGAGTATTCACAAAATGCCTGGCATCAGTAATCGCCCATTGCAGACTACAGATTCAAATTTACCCATACCTGGGCGACTGCCTGCTACAAGGGACAACAAAAGCAAGCTGACAACAGATTTACAAAGGGTCATTTACTTGCTACAAGGACTGGGATACACAGTCAATTTACAAAAGTCAAGGCTGATACCATCCCAAACAAGGACATTCTGAATTGGACACAGTACAACAAATGGCATTCCTGACTACAGAAAACAAAAGAACTTCCTCTTTACTTCTTGGCACTAACAAAACTGAACAAGTTAACAGCAAGAAAATTTCTACAGGCCTTGGGCTTCATGGCATCATGCATAATCTTGGTCCCATTTGCCAGACTACATATGAGGAAACTACAGTGGTACCTAAAGAATTTATGGTCCCAACACAGACACAGTCTAGAAACAGAAATCCCACTAATTCCATGCTTAAAACAGGAGTTCCTATGGTGGGCTCAGGCATGCCAGTCAAACCCAGGCCTGCCCTTCCGCAGATGTCAACCAAGCCAGACCATCACAACAGGCGCTTCAGATCTAGGATGGGGCCCACATGCTGGACAAATGCGTGCAAGGATTGTGGACACAGGATCAAATTCACCTGCACATCAACCTAAAAGAAATGCTGGCAGTAAAACTGGCAATCCAAAAGTTCAAACAAGAGGGTCAGTTGATGATAAGGACAGACAACACCACAGTCATGTGGTACATCAACAAACAGGGAGGCACTCATTCATACCCCTATGCAGAATGACCTTGGAGCTGTGGACCCTGGCACTCAGCTACAACATTCAGTTACAGGCAATATTTGTACCGGGAAAGACAATACTCTAGCAGACATACTAAGCAGAACCGCCGGATGCCCACGAATGGAAGCTGCACCGGACATCTTCAAGACCATCTCAAAGAAATGGGGAATGCCACAGATAGACCTATTCGCATCACCTCTCAATCACCAGCTCGAAAAATTCTGCACGAGGACATTCCACCCACTAGCATGGAAAGTGGACTCACTCTCCTTCAACTGGAAAGGCCTAACAGCATATGCATTTCCTCCTCTTCCTCTGATACACAAGGTACTGCTAAAGATCAAGGAAGAACGTCCAAGGATAATCCTGATAGCCCCAAACTGGCCAAGACAACACTGGTATCCACTACTGACGAGCATGTCTCGGAACAACATGTAATACCCCTGATGCCTTTGATGTTAACTCAGAACAACTACAGCATCATACATCCAAACCTAAAAACACTGCAACTGACTGCATGGAACATCACATAGCAGCAGCTAATCCAGAACTTTCCCAAAGAGTTAAAGACATTATTCTTGAAGCACGCAGACCTTCAACAAGAAAGAACTATGCTGGAAAATGGAAAAGGTTTGTCATTTGGAGTACGAAAGAGGAAAAGATGTGTCAAACATAGATATGCCTAACATTCTGGAGTATCTGGCCGAACTTCTTCATTCAGGCCTGTCCTACTCCTCCATCAAGATACATGCATCAGCTATTTCAGCAGAATACAGCTTTGATCCTCCTGTTTTTTCACCCTTTGCTCAGGCAGTTCCTCAGAGGAATCAAGAATGTAAAACCTCCCAGGAAACCACCATTACCAGCTTGGGACTTAAACTTTGTGCTAGAAAAGTTGACACTAGCACCCTTTGAACCAGCAGCAACAGCAGACCTACAACACCTGTCATGGAAAACTGCTTTCCTACTGGCAATTACTTCAGCAAGGAGGGTTTCAGAACTACAGGCCTTAATGGCAGTGCAACCCTTCCTAATCTTCCACCAAGATAGAGTGTCCTTGAGGACTAATCCTACATTTATGCCTAAGGTGGTATCCAGAGTATCTTTAAACCAGGCAATCCACCTACCTTCCTTCTTTCCCAACCCACAAAACAGAGGGAAAGAATACTGCATACCTTGGATGTACATAGACAGCTACGCTACTACTTGGACAGAACAAAAATAGCAGAAAGACTGACCAACTTTTGTAGCCTATGCAACTGGAAGGAAGGAAAAGCTATTTCCAAACAGACAATCTCCAAATGGATAGGAAATTGCATACGATACTGTTACTCCTTCCATGGAAAACCAATTCCACAGAACATAAGACCTCATTCTACAAGGGCAACAGCCACTACCACAGCTTTCTTACGAGGAGTGGCAACCAAAGACATTATTGAGGCGGCTACTTGGACCTCCGTGCATACATTTGCCAAGCATTATAATTTGCCTCTTTATTCCAGATCCCGAGCAGGGTTTGCCACTGCTGTACTGCAAGGGATCTTAAACACACCATAATCTACCTTTATCCTCCTCCCCTAGTTGGCTATGGTATTCTACCTATGATTCCAGATGCATCCATCAGGGACCTAGTACAGTTTTGTACCTACCATAAATGTAGATGTCGAACTGGATAGCATCTGCAGTCAGGATTACCCTCCCTCCTTCCTCTGTGGTACTCCTAGGGTGTTTACCCTCCTAATAGCTAGCTGTTGGGGAGTCTTTATGGTGTATTTGTTTGTATATATGTACATATATGCTTATTGTTGTGTTTACCTCTATCTATTTGGAAACATTGGCATCTATCCAAATTTACCCTGCAAGAGGGCTACTGGCATCTGGGGCAAGAAACACTGAGGAAAATGGCGTCGGCTGATGCTTTTATACCCGAAGACCAGCAGAGATGACGCCGGGTGAAGCGACATCAGCGAAGCGGACCCGGACTTTGGAATCCGGCCGACTGCAGGGCTGCCTGACGACAGGACAACCCACTTGTTATGACTGCAGATGCTATCCAGTTCGGACATCTACATTTATGGTAGGTACAAAACTGTACTTTCCGGCATGGGACCTCAGTTATGACTTGGAAAAACTCACACTGCCTCCTTTTGAGCCAGCCTCAACAGCTGATGTAAAATTCTTATCCTGGAAAACAACTCTGCTCCTAGCAATAACCTCTGCAAGACTAGTCTCGGAGTTACAAGCACTCATGGCTGTGGAACATTTTATCATTTTTCATCCAGACAGGGTTTCTCTGAGGACAAACCCAACATTTATGCTTAAGGTGGTGTCCAGTGTGGCCCTCAACCAAACCATTCACTTGCCTACCTTTTATCCAAACCCACAGAACAAGGATGAGAAAATTCTGCATTTTTTGGGCATACACAGGCAGCTACGCTTCTACTTGGACAGAACTAAAGCTTTCAGAAAGACTGAGCAACTTTTAATGTCATATTTTGCAGGATCACAAGGAAAGGCTATCTCAAACAGACTATTTCTAAATGGATAGGCCATTGCATCCATTTCTGCTATTCACAGCATGGCAAATCAGTGCCTAAAGGCATTAGGCCTCATTCTACCAGAGCAGCAGCCACTTCAGCAGCCTTCCGCAGAGGATTACCAACCAAAGACATCTTAGAGGCTGCAACTTGGAGTTCAGTGCACACTTTTACAAAGCGCTACCACTTACCTCTTTACTCTAAATCCAGAGCAGGCTTTGCCACTGCAGTTCTGCAGGGTCTCATAGCCTCTCCTAATCCTATTTAGCCCAGCCACCCATCCTCAGCTTTGGGATTCAAACCAAGAGTAATGACTGCAACATTGAAACACGATGAACATAGTACAGTTGTGTACCTACCATAAATGTAGATGTTCGAGTGTATTCACTGTTGCAGTCCAGGTTACCCTCCCACCGTCCCCCTTTCTTTTGCTCGGGTTTATCTGTACGTCTCTATTCTATACAACCTATGTGGTGTATTTGCTTGTAGATGAAGGAAATGTTTCTTTACTGCATGTATGTTTATTGGCATAATATATTTAGCCTACCCTTTTGGGGGCACCTGACATCTGGGGCAAGAAAAACTGAAGAAAATGGCATTGGCTGCATCTTTTATACCCCTGGCGCACTGACATCAGGGAAGAGGCGACAGCAACCGAAGCCAGACCAGTACTTTGGAATTCAGGCCGACTGCGGGTAGCCTGCCTGCAGGATAACCCAAGAGTAATGACTGCAACAGTGAATACACTCGAACATCTACATTTATGGTAGATACACAACTGTACTTTCCCCCACCGGGACAGTCACCCAGAGATGCACTGGTCCACGATTGGCCTTTTAGGATTCTTTATGCCTCCCCCCCCCCCCCATCCTTTAATTCCAAAAGTTCTTCAGAAAGCAAAGTTGCTGAGTCGCAAGCTGATCCTCATTGCCCCGTATTGGCCTCATCAGATATGATTTCTGTTCCTTTGGCATTACCTGAGAGAGGTGCTTAGATTCTGGACCCTGTACTGGACCTCCTGACACATCAGTCAGGCGCTCTTCATCCTTCCATTCAAACTCTCAAGCTGACAGCTTGGTTTCTCCCCTTCTGATCCTAGCCAGGCTCCCTGATATCTCTCCTATGGTTCAACATATTTTAGTCCCTTCCTATAGCCCAACTACTAGGAAACTTTACTGTAGGAAATGGAAGAGGTTCTCCTTCTGGGCTGAGCAAAAAGGCATTGATCCCTTTACAGCTCCAGTTGCAAAAATCTTGGACTTTCTGGCAGAAACCTTCGAAAAAGGAGCAGCGGCTGCTATGATTCGTGTTCAACTGGCTGCTATTTCTAATTTTCATGTGGACCTTCTGGGTTCTAACGTCATGTCCCATAAGTTATGTAAGGCCTTTTTGAAAGGTGCTACACTATTAAGGCCTCCTATCCGAAAACCTCTCCATCCTTGGGATTTAAACTTAGTACTAGCTGCTCTGATCCTTCCTCCCTTTGAACCAGCCGCTGCTTTTCCTCTGAAGTTCTTGTCATGGAAGACCCTCTTCCTGATTGCTGTTCCATCAGCTAGGCGGGTTTCCGAGTTACAGGCACTTTCCATCTTCCCGCCTTATATGATCTTTCACAAGGATGGAGTATCTCTTAGAACTAATCCTTCCTTTTTACCAGAAAGTCTGCTCAGAGTATAATTTGAATCAATCAATTGAACTTCCTGTTTTCTTTCCAAATTATGGCAACAAGGCAGAGTACAAATTACATCAATTAGATCTCCAGAGGCAGTTACGATTTTATCTTCAGAGGACCAAGGACATCAGAAAATCAGATTAGCTGTTTGTGTCCTCCTTTCAGAGCAAGCAAGGCTCAACATTTTCCAAAGTGACTCTCTCAAAATGGCTATACTTATACTTATGAGTCTCGGAATGTGTTAGTCCCGAGAAAAGTGAGGGAACGTTCCGCTAGGTCCTTGGCCTTTCAAGCTAAGCTTCCTGTAGCTACTATTTGTGCGGCAGCAACATGGGCTACTCCCCCTACCTTCATTACTCTGGCCTCTTGGAACAGGGCATCCTTTGGTTCCACGGTTCTGAAGTCTCTTTTCCAGTGAGCCACGCAGGACTTAGGTGCTGGGGACACTGTTCCAACCAGAAAGAAGGAAGGCGAGATGGACAACATAACATAAAGAAGTTATTTTCTTACGATAACGTTCCATGTTGTTGTCATTTATCTCGCCTTCCTTCTTGCATCCCTCCTTCCCCCATCCTGGATGATTGAGAGGAATTTCCCTTTTTTTGGCTGATCTGGCTGAGTTTCCTTTGCTTTTCAGTTTTTTTGGCTGATCTGGCTGAGTTTGCTTTTCAGCCTTTGGTATACTCCTTGTCACCATGGTTGTCCTGTTGTTTTCGGTACAGGGAGGCTTTATTGTTTAGTTACCTCTCTTTTTGGGGTAATTCATGTTTTTCCGATCTAGTGGTTAGTTCTCACAAACTAGATCTGGGTAGCTACTGCTATGTATGCTGGGATGAGTGGTTAGTCTCGAGCCAGTAAGGACTCTTCAAGCCAGTAAGGACTCATCCAGCTTTAGAAGTGGCTGAGTCGGCGCTGAGATCGGCTCCGAACCCAACCAGAAAGAAGGAAGGCGAGATGAAGGACAACAAACATGGAACGTTATGGTAAGAACATAACTTCTTTTTTCTTATCTGCAAGCTAACCTTCTACTGAAGTTGCTGTATGGTTTTGGCCAACTTGGTCTGTTATTCTGGCACCTACTCCTGGAGTAAACACATTATGGATAATGGGCATTATTGGAGCACTGTTGCAGTAGCTGTAGTTATATGGACTGTATCCTACCTAAGATTGGACAGGGCACTTTCCACACACCCTAACTTCTGCAGAACTCAAGGAGAGTGGTATAAAGAACAGTAGTTGGGGCACCAAGATTTCAGACATTTCTTGCTGTTGATGGTTGCTGTCTGCTGAGGCTTTTAAATATTAAAGGTTGGCTAGCACATCTTCAACACTGGGCAGATTAGAATGCATTTCCCAACAGGGCACTTTTTTTCTGTGAAAAAAGGTACATGTTTTCTGTCTAAAAGATGATATTTCTGTTAGACCTTGCGTCTAAACTTTGGACTGGTGTCAGGGGTGTTGGCAGGTTTCTGTTATAGTTTCCTCAAGTTTTACATTTTAGTCTGGGAAAGACTTTATTTTTCTTAAGAGTGATGGACCTGGCTCCTGGCTTCTGTGATGTTCCCTTCCTGATCCACAGGAAAAGAAAAGCTGTATGGGAGGGAGGGTTGGGCCTTGCCTCATGGCTTCCTGTTTGCCGTGACCATTGGTGAATGATTCTGCTGTGACCATACTGGGTTCCTTGAGTTGCTCCTCATTTTTTCTCTGCACCTCTGATGCTGCTCTTCAGGGAGCCACTAAGGACCAAGAGGCAGGCATGTCCTCTGTAGCCATTCAGCTAGCCTCTTTAAGCAAGGGAGAACCAGCCTTATCAGCATCTGAGGAGGGAGCTGACATTATTCTTTTGTGGTGCTGCTCTGAGGAGCTTGATTCTTGGGGAAAGGACTGTTCTTCAGGAGTCTCAATTTCTAGTGTCTCCCAGGAAAAGGAAGCATAAACTTAGCATTTATTCTTCACTTGTATCCCGTGTAGCTAGGATAGACAAGGAGGATTTGGCTGGGTTTTACTTAAGGTTTATTGGAAGCCTTTCAGTCATATTCCAAGTTTTCCCTCCATTTAAAAAGGAAAAGATTGCAGTCTGTGTCCAATTGTGAGCTTCAGCCTGAGTGATAGAAATTGGACTTGGACTGTTTCTCAGACTCCTCCTTGACAGAATGAGGAGTCTGATTCTTTGTTTCTTTTTAGCTTTCCCACCTGGACAGTTGTATTTATCTGATGCTATTGTCAGAATGAAGGAGTTGTTTCAGTGGGAACAAAAAGAAATACCAAGCATCTCAGCAAAGGTGTTAATATTTTCTACAGGTGAATTTCCCTCAACCTGCAGCTATTCTTTCTGTTTTTCCAGCCGTGGAGAATACCTTCCTTGCAGATAAGTTTGCCTGAGAACTAGCCACCTGTAGCCCATAAAGCTGGTAAATTGTAGGTTTCTCAGACCCGTACATTTATTATTCCAAACTCTTAAGTCAATCCTTGCAATAATTTTTCGGTCAAAACCATCTTCTGCCAAATTCCTTGTGACAGCTAACCTTATTCCATCTGACTAGGATGGGAAAACCTTTGATAGGTTTGAGAAGAAAGTTTATACTTCCATCTTAGCCTTCAGAATAGTTAATTGTCAGGTTGACTTCCTTTGATAATATGAGAAAGTTGATTGCTGGTATTTCTTCAGATATTTATGGCATCTCTGAATGTTGTAACATCTTTAGTGGCTCTGTATCAAAACACACACTAAAGTGTTCTTATGACACTGCAGTCTGAATCAGTGATGAGATTTGCCTGGCTGCATTCTGAGAGTGTACTAGAGGATGTGACAGCTGAGCTCCTGAATCCTCCCTGGATAAAAAAAAGGGTACTTGCGTATTATCACAACCACATTTTCGCGGTTGCGAATCTCTCATCGTTGAATCCAGACGAGCACATGAAACACTGTAAAATGTTGATGTTCATCGTGCATACAGCTGCAGTCATAACAGATGGGTTCTCCTGCCGTCAGGCGGGTCCTCGGTCGGCCGAATTCCAAAGTCTAGGTCCGGCGTCTGTTGTCGTCGCTTCTTCCCTGACGTCAGTGCAACAGGGGTATAAAGGAACCAGCCGACACCATTTTCTTCAGTCTTTCTTGCCGCGCGGTGACCGAAGCAAAAGCAGTTCGCAAGTGCCGGTCTGCCAGCTCCTGAGATTACGAAAATTTGGAAACCGAAGTCTTCTTAAAAGCTAAGTACCCCGTTGGGGAAACTTTTCTTGCCTCAGACCGATGTCAGACAAAGTTAATAATTGTATTTCTTGTGGGAAGCAAATACCGCATAAGGATTTCCATTCCCTCTGTATTCCTTGTTTAGGCCCAGACCACGATGTCTCGGTCTGTCGCTTTTGTGCTACATTCAACAAACGCACTATTGAGCGTCGGGCGGAGTTCGCCCAGCATTATTTTAGGAAAGCATTTAACTATACTATGTCGTCGGATACTCCGACTCCGGTTTTGTCTAAAAAACACAAAGACAAGGACCGACACTCTAGGTCCGCGGCCCCTACCGACACCACGCCAAAGCCGACTACACATGGTCCGGTTCTCAGCGAGGCGCCTACGCAGCCCCTGATTACCGACGACACATCTTTGGCGGTGTCTCCAGTGCCCGAGGTCGCAGGCTCCTCGGCCCACACCCCGACTACAGATACCGAAGCCACTCTTGGCGTTGAAACACAGAATGTGGACAGGTCCACCTCCACTCAAGGTGTCTTCAGACCTTCCTCTTCTTTCTCCATCAAGGCTTTCACCAAGTCTAAAGCAACCATGCACTCTGAGACACCAGCTACACAGGGCCCATCTCCAGGCCCCATGCCTAAGAAACAGATGCTTAAAATGGCTGAGGATTTAATTACTCTAATCAGAGGTTCTCAGCCCCCTCCGGACAAAAGGCCCAGAGTGGAGGAAGATTCCCCCTCCTCTGATCAGGGCTCCATTATTTCAGAACACTCTGATGATCAGGAACAGTCTTACTCCCCTTTTGAAGACTCTGATGCGGAGGAGACTATTCCTTCTGTATCCCCCCCTGAGGATTACTCATTTGGGGAAACTTTGCATACCTTAGGGGAACACTTCCACTGGGAAGGCCAGGATTATTCAGATTCCAAGAAAAGGCTCAGGGAATTTCTTTTGTTACCCCAGCGCAGGCCTCTGGCTATACCTCCTGTCTTGGACATCCTAGATGATGTTTACTCGGAGGCCTGCCTTAACCCGGACTCTCTACCTCCAGCTCCAGTTAAGCCTGACGGGTACTACAGGGTTCCTGACTCGCACCAATTTCTATACAAAAGCCATGCTGCTGACCTAGAAACCATCCCACAGGGGCCCAAGGGAGTTAAGGCCTCCATTGCCAAAAATCCATTGCCTTCCGAGAGAGATTCCAGATCCTTAGAAAGGTGGTGAAAAAAGGTATGTACCTCAGCTACCTTATCCATGAGGGCCTTAAACTGTCAGTTTCATATGCTAAAATACCAACAGTTTTTGTTATCACAATTGAAAAGTAAAATGTCACAACCTGAACAACCAGACTTGAAGGAGTTGCAGGATTTGATGCATAGTGCAGAACAAGTGGGTAAGCATACCTTACAATGTGGTTTTGATGCTCTAGAGGCCTCATGTAGAGCTGCTGTTACAGGCTCAGTCATACGTAGGCATGCCTGGCTCAAGGAACAAGCCTTGCCTGATCATGTCAAAGCTAAATTACTAGATGCCCCTCTTCAAAAGGATGTACTATTTGGTGCTAATGCTAAGGAAGTATGACGAAAAATGGAGGAAAAGGCTAAATCAATGCAAACTGTGAAATAATTTCTGCAGGTTCAACCCCCACGTTTTAGTAGAAATTGGCCTTCCAAAGACTGGTCCTTTCCTGCCACAGACAGACCCCAAATAGGCAGATACAGGCACCCGAGGGGCAGAGGACAATCACAAGGATCGTATAGAGGCAGACAATGGCAAGCTCTTACACAAAGAGGTGGTGAGGACAACTCGCAATCTTTCAGAAAGCAAACCCAATGACTTTCCCCTTTGCATGCCAACCAGGTCTCAAATGGCAGCCCCCTTAGGAGGAAAGCTGGCATTATTTTCAAAAAATTGGCATGTTGTCACAAAGGACAAATGGATCCCGGACATTATAAACAGAGGCTACAAATTCCATTTTCATACCCTTCCAAAAATGAGGCATGCCAAGCCTGCCACACAATCAAAGGGCAGAGGCACAAAGGCGAATTTCAGATCTCATAAACATGAAAGCTATTCAAGAGGTACCTACACACAAACAAGGTCAAGGTTTTTATTCCAGGCTATTTCTGGTGCCAAGGAAGGGAAAAGATTGGAGACCTATTTTGGATCTGTCCATCCTAAACACATTTCTACTCGTACCAAAATTCAAGATGCTCACTCTACAGCAACTTCTTCCCATGCTGGGCAAGGAGTCTTGGCTGGTAACATTGGACCTCAAGGAGGCATACCTGCATGTCCCAATCAGACAAAATTGCAGAAGATACCTCAGATTTCTTGCAGGTTCAACCCATTATCAATTCTCTGCATTGCCCTTTGGCTTATCTACTGCGCCCAGAGTATTCACGAAATGCCTGCCATCAGTAATTGCCTACTGCAGACTTCAAGGGATACAAATATACCCTTGTTTGGACGACTGCCTGATCCAAGTGGACAGCAAGCACATTCTTCTGAAACATCTGGCTTATGTAATAATGTTATTAAACTCTCTGGGATACACAGTCAACAAAGAGAAATCAAGGCTAATACCCTCTCGGAAGATAATTTTCCTGGGTGCCAATTTGGACACAAACACCCAGATGGCCTACCTCACGGCAGAGAAGCAGGGGCAACTAATTCAATACTTCAGAACACTGGCAAATTGCACCAGGCTGACTTCAAGGAAAATCCTGCAGGCTCTGGGATTCATGGCATCTTGCATCTTACTAATCCCATGTGCAAAGCTGCATATGAGAAAACTACAATGGTACCTGAAAAACATATGGTCTCAACACAGCCACAGTTTGGAAACAATAATACCACTAATTCCATGTCTGCAAAAGGAATTTCTGTGGTGGGCTCAAGCATGTCAAACAAACACAGGTCTTCCATTCAGCAAGCCTCAAGCAAATCAAGTCATCACAACAGACACCTCGGACTACGCCTGGGGGGCGCACATGACAGACCGGTGCATTCAGGGCAAATGGTCCCAAAAAGAAAAGCACCTTCACATCAATCAAAAAGAAATGCTAGCAGTAATAAATGCTATTATAGCTTTCAAGGACCTCCTACAACCAGGTCAACTATTGATAAGAACGGACAACACCACAGTTATGTGGTACATAAACAAACAGGGAGGAACACATTCTTATCCCCTATGCAGACTGGCCATGTCACTTTGGAACATGGCCATGGACCTACAGATGGAACTACAAGCACAGTACTTGCCAGGCAAGGAAAACACGCTGGCAGACAACCTAAGCAGGAATATGACAGATCCACACGAATGGAAATTGCATCCAAAAGTTTTTACAGAAATAATACAAGAATGGGGAAGGCCAGACATAGATCTCTTTGCCTCCCACAAGAATCAATTGTCAAAATTTTGCTCAAGGATCTTCCATCCAAAGGTCTGGAGAGTGGACGCTCTTTCCTTCAGTTGGACATCAATGACAGTTTATGCCTTCCCTCCTCTTCCTCTGCTGCCCAAAGTTCTATTAAAGACCAAAGCAGACAGACCAAAGATGATCCTCATTGCTCCGGACTGGCCAAGGCAACACTGGTACCCACTCCTGAGGAGCCTGATGCATTCCCCACCATGGACCCTGCCTCTAATGCATCTTCTTCTGACTCAGCACAGTTTCAAAACTCTTCACAGCCAGCTAAAAAACACTCAATCTAGCCGCATGGAAGATTCCTTAGCATCACAACAGGCCCTACTCTCCAAGGAGGTGCAGGATGTCATTTTGGAGGCCAGAAGGCCATCAACTAGAAAAGCTTACTCCGCAAAATGGAAACGTTTTTGTGTCTGGAATGAGAAAAAGGGCCAGGATCCTGGAAAACTGAATTTACCTCAAATACTACAATATTTGGCTGAACTGCTAAGCAGTGGACTTTCTTTCTCCTCCATCAAAATCCATGCATCAGCCATTTCTGCAGAATACAACACTGATCCACCTTTATTCTCTCACCTTCTCCTAAGGCAGTTCCTCAGAGGGGCTAAGAATTTAAGGCCTCCAAGAAAACAACCAATACCTGCTTGGGATCTTAATTTCATGCTGGAAAAACTGACCTTGCCTCCCTTTGAGCCAGCTGCCTCATCAGATTTGCAGTATTTGTCCTGGAAAACAGCTTTCCTTCTGGCTATCACATCAGCTCGTAGAGTTTCAGAACTACAGGCTCTCATGGCCGTCCAACCTTTTATCATCTTCCATCAGGACAGAGTTTCCTTACGAACCAACCCGTCCTTTATGCCTAAAGTGGTATCCAGGGTAGCTTCAAATCAGGCCATACATTTACCTACTTTTTATCCTAATCCTCAGAACAAAGGGGAGAGATTACTACATTCCTTGGACATCCACAGACAACTGCTTTATTATTTGGACAGAACAAAGCCTTTCAGAAAATCAGAACAGCTCTTTGTGTCCTATGCTATAGGAGCTCAAGGGAAGCCAATTTCCAAACAGACAATCTCAAAATGGATAGCCCACTGCATACGCTTTTGTTATTCTTTTCATGGCAAAACTGTACCTACAGGCATCAGATCTCACTCCACAAGGGCCACAGCTACCTCTGCAGCTTTCCTCAGAGGAGTTCCTACCAAGGATATTTTGGAAGCAGCCACTTGGAGTTCTGTGCATACCTTCTCCAAGCACTACAACCTACCATTATACTCAAAATCTAGAGCAGGCTTTGCCACTGCAGTCTTGCAGGGCATTTTGGCTCCTCCTAATTCCACCTAGTGCCTACCACCCCTTTCTTAGCTTTGGGATTCTACCCATCTGTTGTGACTGCAGCTGTATGCACAATGAACATAGTACAGTTTTGTACCTACCATAAATGTAGATGTTCGAGTGCTAATGCAGCTGCAGTCCAGGTTTCCCTCCCTCCTTCCCCTCTTGGGACAGGCCTATAGGCTAACACATCCTCATACAACCTGATTGGGGTATTCATTTATGATGTATTTGCTTGCAACTACTGTATTTTGATTATATTGCACTGCATGATTACACAGATTTATGTATTGCCTTCCTTCTGGGGGCACCTGACATCTGGGGCAAGAAAAACTGAAGAAAATGGCGTCGTTGGTTCCTTTATACCCCTGTCACACTGACATCAGGGAAGAAGCGACGACAACCGACGCCGGACCTAGACTTTGGAATTCGGCCGACCGAGGACCCGCCTGACAGCAGGAGAACCCATCTGTTATGATTGCAGCTGTATTAGCACTCGAACATCTACATTTATGGTAGGTACAAAACTGTACTTTCAGACTCCTCACTGCTGGTAAAAAAAAAAAAAAACATGTGGACTACCTTCAGGGACAGCAAAACTTTCCAAATTCCTTTTCCGGTTTGCCGTGCATTACAGACGCACGCTTGAATTGCTATCCATGCTCTCTTATTGATGAATGGAAAATGTGAACCATCACAAACCAGGAAAACGCACACAGGAAGGAGGTTTTTTGGAAAGTAATACTTTCTTTAAAAAAATGTAAACATACTGTATGCACAATAACCATTGCGATTTGAAAGATCAGGGATAGTATTTCTTGTAAAAAGTCAGGGTTGATGATGCTGATAGGCAACTGTGGGTTCCTGATTACACATAGTAAGAACGCTACAGAAAACATGTTACTGGCTGATGAAGCGCTTCTTCTTGTCATTTGTAGAATGTCGCAGGTTTTTAATTTTGACCTGAACATATGTTAACAAATTGTTAAAAAAAAAAAAAAAAAAAAAAAAAGTGAAGTAAAACCATTATTCCTGTGGCTGTGCCTTTCTATATGGGGGAAAGTGGTTAGCAATTGAAGACAGTAAGACAGCAGCCCTGACAGTTGAAGCGTGTATGCACTTTACAGCCAGCTACATGACATGCTGGCGGCAAAGTGCATACCGAAACAGCAACATTAGCTTTATCATTTTTTAATGATAACCCTGCCCAAAACAACCTTCATTGTGCAAGGAAAACCCATTGTCTGACACTGTGACACCATTAACATTTAGATGTAAACATCGGGATGCAACAGTTATCGCAAAAATGTGGTTGCGATAATACGTAAGTACCAAAACAAGTATTGTTTAACCTTTCCTGTGCTGAGATCGTCAAAAGATTTGATGAAAGGGGAAAGTTAATTCAAGGGGTTGTCCAGATTTTTCAACCCTTCATACCTAAATGTAATAGAAACTTTCCTCAAGGTTCAGGCTCCTTTTACAAGGAAGAGAATGAGCAGTTACAGCAGAACACAGGGAAACAGTCTTTAAGGAAATGGTGGCAGGGAGGTTTAAAAAACAAACAAGGATCCTCCCATAATCAAGGATTATCAAAAAATCATATTGGCTGTATAGCTCATCTTATTTCTCCCTCTCTACCCTGACAACCCAGTAAAGATTTCCCAAAGTCTAGGTCTTCATTTTTCCCTCTGGCACCTGACCGGACAGTTTCAGACAAGTGGGTTCTGAGAATCGTTCAAAATGGCTACAACTAGCAGTGGGATTCCCTTCCGCCTTTCCAGTGGCTCCTTCTTCACCTGTCCAATCAACCCTCATTTCCTCCTGTTTTGGATCAAATGCTGTTTCTAGAGGTGTTTGGTGCCTATTCCTCCAGATAGAGTAAAAGGATTATTACTCAAGAATATTTCTGGTTCCCAAAAAAGAAAGAACATGGAGAGTTATCCTAGACCCTTATTTTCTAAACCAAGATTCCAAAATTCTTTCCTCAGTCTGTTACCTCTCATTCAGCAATTTTCTAGTAGATGTCCTTCATGGATGCATCTGCAGTCATAACAACTGGGTTGTCCTGTCGTCAGGCAGCCCTTCAGTCGGCCGGATTCCAAAGTCCGGGTCCGGCTTCGGCTGATGTCGCACTTCATCCGACGTCATCTCTGTTGGTTCGGTATAAAGGCATCAGCCGGCCATTTTCCTCAGTCTTTCTTGCCGTGGCACCGAAGCAGAAGCTGTTCGCAAGTGCCGGTCGGTCGGATCCAGAGATTACTTCTACCGAATACTACTTCGAAGACTTCTAAAGCTAAGTACCCCGTTGGGGAGTCTTACTTGCCTCAGCGGATGTCAGTATAAGTTAATATTTGTTTAACCTGTGGGAAACAAATACCTCATAAAGATTTCCACTCTTATTGTCTGCCTTGTTTAGGCCCAGCCCACCACGTAGCAGCCTGTTCGGCCTGTGCTTCTTTCAACCGACGAACGCTTAGGCGTCGGTCGGAGTTTGCAGAACAGTTTTCGGTTCTGATTTTGCGTACATTATGCCGTCGGATCCTCCGACTACCCAATCTGCCAAAATGCAAAGATATAGACCGACACTCGCGGTCCGTGGTTTCGGCGAAACCATGGTTAAGCAAATCATGAGTGTCTCGGTTTCAGCGAAACCGAAAACTGATCAAAGTACAGCTGAATCTATCTCTACAACTGAGGCCCCTGCTACCACTCTTGAATCGGCCTCAGAAATTTTATCCACTACGGTGGTTGCCACTGACTTATCAGACACCATTCCCTTGGATGTCTCTACCCCAGCACGTGGTGCTGCTAGGCCTCCAGCAGCCATGTCCATTAAGGCCTTCGCCAGGGCTAAAGCAGCCAAGCCTACTAAAACAGTGCCTGTTAAACCCCCGACAACCAGGCCCTCTTCTAGTTCTCAAATGCTTACTTTGGCAGAAGATTTAATTTCATTAATTAGAGGATCTCAATCTCACCCAGACAGGGCCTCTCAGCCCCAGAGAAGAGACCTAGGGCAGAGCCCCTGAGCCAGTGTCCTCTGATGATTCTGCTGATGAATCAGACATAACTGACCAGCCAGAGGCTCCTTTCTCCAATTTTGAAGATTCTGATGCTGAAGAATCCATTCCAGCTGCTTCCCCACCAGAAGAATTCTCCTTTGGGGAAACCTTACATGCCATGCGAGAGCAGTTCCAATGGCAGCAACAGGATTTTCAGACTCCAGAAAAGACTTAGGACCTTTCTGCACCTTCCACAGCACAGGCCCTTAGCTATACCTCCTGTTCTCTCTGTGGTGGATGATGCTTTCAATGATGTCTGCTCCGCTCCAGATTCTTTACCCCCAGCCCCTGCCAAACCAGACAGATTTTACAGGGTGCCAGATACTCATCACCACCTTTACAAGGCCCCACTTGCAGACCCCGAAACTATATCCCAGGGTCCCAAGGCAGTAGCCGCGACCATAGCTAAAAACCCTATTCCTTCTGAAAGGGAAGCAAGGTCATTAGACAGATGGGGTAAAAAGGTCTACACTAGAGGAGGTGCCTACAGAGGACGACAGTGGCAAGGTAACAACAGAGGCACAGACACAACCACTGCCACTACATCAACACAACCACAGTGACTTAACCCTAAATCCGCCTACCAGGGAACAAATAGCAGCTCCTCTAGGCGGAAAGTTAACCTTATTTTCAAAGAACTGGCACTACATAACAAAAGACAAGTGGATTTTACAAACCATAGATCAAGGTTACCGGTTCCACTTCCACACTTTACCAGTCAAAAGAGGAATGCCAAATCTACCTCCAAATCAAAAAACAGAGGCTCTACAACAGATAATGGAGTTAGCAAACATGAGAGCTGTGGAAAGAGTGCCAACAGCAGAGCAAGGAAAGGGGTTCTACTCCAGACTATTCCTAGTTCCAAGAAAGGAAAAAGTTGGAGACCAATTCTCGACCTGTCCACCTTAAATACATACATCATTGTCCCAAAATTCAAAATGCTGACCCTACAGCAACTTCTTCCCATGCTGGGCAAGGAGTGTTGGCTGGTAACTCTAGATCTCAAGGAGGCATACCTGCACGTCCCCATTCGACCAATCTGCAGAAGATACCTCAGATTTCTTGCAGGATCAGAGCACTATCAATTCTCAGCATTGCCCTTTGGCTTATCTACTGCCCCATGAGTATTCACAAAATGCCTGGCATCAGTAATCGCCCATTGCAGACTACAGGGAATTCAAATTTACCCATACCTGGACGACTGCCTGCTACAAGGGGACAACAAAAGCAAGCTGACAACAGATTTACAAAGGGTCATTTACTTGCTACAAGCACTGGGATACACAGTCAATTTACAAAAGTCAAGGCTGATACCATCCCAAACAAGGACATTCTTGGGCACGGAATTGGACACAGTAAGACAAATGGCATTCCTAACTACAGAAAAACAAAAAGAACTCCCTCTTTATTTCTTGGCACTAACAAAACTGAACAAGTTAACAGCAAGAAAAGTACTGCAGGCCTTGGGCTTCATGGCATCATGCATAATCTTGGTCCCATTTGCCAGACTACATATGAGAAAACTACAGTGGTACCTAAAGAATTTATGGTCCCAACACAGACACAGCCTAGAAACAGAAATCCTACTAATTCCATGCTTAAAACAGGAGTTCCTATTGTGGGCTCAGGCATGCCAGTCAAACCCAGGCCTACCCTTTCGCAGATGTCAAGCAAGCCAGACCATCACAACAGACGCTTCAGACCTAGGATGGGGGGCCCACATGCTGGACAAATGCGTGCAAGGATTGTGGACACAGGATCAACTTCACCTGCACATCAACCTAAAAGAAATGCTGGCAGTAAAACTGGCAGTCCAAAAGTTCAGACCATTTCTCAAAGAGGGCCAGTTGATGATAAGTACAGACAACACCACAGTCATGTGGTACATCAACAAACAGGGAGGCACTCATTCATACCCCCTATGCAGAATGACTTTGGAGCTGTGGACCCTGGCACTCAGCTACAACATCCAGTTACAGGCAATATTTGTACCGGGAAAAGAAAATACTCTAGCAGATATACTAAGCAGAACCACATCGGATGCCCACGAATGGAAGCTGCACCCGGACATCTTCAAGACCATCTCAAAGAAATGGGGAATGCCTCAGATAGATCTATTCGCATCACCTCTCAATCACCAGCTCAAAAAAATTCTGCACAAGGACATTCCACCCACTAGCATGGAAAGTGGATTCGCTCTCCTTCAGCTGGAAAGGCCTAACAGCATATGCATTCCCACCTCCTCCCTTGATACACAAAGTACTACTAAAAATCAAGGAAGAACGTCCAAGGATAATCCTGATAGCTCCAAACTGGCCAAGACAACACTGGTACCCACTGCTGAGGAGCATGTCTCGAACAATATGTGGCCAATACCCTGATGCCTTTGATGTTAACTCAGAACAACTACAGCATCATACATCCAAACCTAAAACGTTGCAACTGACTGCATGGAACATCACATAGCAGCAGCTAATCCAGAACTTTCCCAAAGAGTTAAAGACATTATTCTTGAAGCACGCAGACCTTCAACAAGAAGGAACTATGCTGGAAAATGGAAAAGGTTTGTCATTTGGAGTACTGAAAGAGGAAAAGATGTGTCAAACATAGATATGCCTAACATTCTGGAGTATCTGGCGAACTTCTTCATTCAGGCCTGTCCTACTCCTCCATCAAGATACATGCATCAGCTATTTCAGCAGAATACAGCTTTGATCCACCTGTTTTTCGCACCCTTTGCTCAGGCAGTTTCTCAGAGGAATCAAGAATGTAAAACCTCCAAGGAAACCACCATTACCAGCTTGGGACTTAAACTTTGTGCTAGAAAAGTTGACACTATCACCCTTTGAACCAGCAGCAACAGCAGACCTACAACACCTGTCATGGAAAACTGCTTTCCTACTGGCAATTACTTCAGCAAGGAGGGTTTCAGAACTACAGGCCTTAATGGCAGTGCAACCCTTCCTAATCTTCCACCAAGATAGAGTGTCCATGAGGACTAATCCTACATTTATGCCTAAGGTGGTATCCAGAGTGTCTTTAAACCAGGCAATCCACCTACCTACCTTCTTTCCCAACCCACAAAACAGAGGGGAAAGAATACTGCATACCTTGGATGTATATAGACAGCTACGCTACTACTTGGACAGAACAAAAAGTAGCAGAAAGACTGACCAACTTTTTGTAGCCTATGCAACAGGAAGGGAAGGAAAAGCTATTTCCAAACAGACAATCTCCAAATGGATAGGAAATTGCATGCGATTCTGTTATTCCTTCCATGGAAAACCAATTCCACAGAACATAAGACCTCATTCTACAAGGGCAACAGCCACTACCACAGCCTTCTTACGAGGAGTGGCAACCAAAGACATTATTGAGGCGGCTACTTGGACCTCCGTGCATACATTTGCCAAGCATTATAATTTACCTCTATATTCCAGATCCCGAGCAGGGTTTGCCACTGCTGTACTGCAAGGGATCCTAAACACACCATAATCTACTTTTATCCTCCTCCCCTAGTTGGCTATGGTATTCTACCCAGTTGTTATGACTGCAGATGCATCCATGAAGGACATAGTACAGTTTTGTACCTACCATAAATGTAGATGTCCGAACTGGATAGCATCTGCAGTCAGGATTACCCTCCCTCCTTCCCTCTGTGGTACTCCTAGGGTGTTTACCCTCCTAATAGCTAGCCGGTGGGGAGTCTTTATGGTGTATTTGTTTGTATATATGTACATACATGCTTATTTTTGTGTTTACCTCTATCTTTTTGGAAACATTGGCATCTATCCAAATTTTAGCCTTCAAGAGGGCTACTGGCATCTGGGGCAAGAAACACTGAGGAAAATGGCGTCGGCTGATGCCTTTATACCCGAAGACCAACAGAGATGACGTCGGATGAAGTGCGACATCAGCCGAAGCCGGACCCGGACTTTGGAATCCGGCCGACTGAAGGGCTGCCTGACGACAGGACAACCCAGTTGTTATGACTGCAGATGCTATCCAGTTCGGACATCTACATTTATGGTAGGTACAAAACTGTACTTTTTATAGGTTAAAACAATGCTTATTGCATTCCATTTCTCAAAAATGTCTGGTGTTTTTTTTAAAGATTTTCTGTATCTACTTTACAGTTTAATTTTTCTTCCTTGCTATTTGGTTGTCATCATCTCCAAGAATGTTTGCAAAGTGCATAGCACCAGTAATAACTCATTACAATTTACAAGGTAGTCACATTTTTCTGTATTTAGACTACTACCTTATTTTTTGCAAACTCTTTCAGAAGCGGTTAAGAAGCTCTTTCTTTGGTAAAGAACCTTTTTGTTCTGGGTTTCAAGTGAACCTAGAGAAATCTGGTCTCATTCTGTCTCACAGGCTAGTATTTCCCATATGTCTCTTAGATACAGCTCTGGTGGTGCTTTTCTTCATCAGGACAATTTTTGATATTTTCCAACAAAACTGAGACTATTAGTGAATTTCTCAGGATTTTCGGTTTCATGGCTTCTACAGTTTTCATAATTCCTTTAGGCAAATTCCATATGAGAACAATGCAGTAGTTCATCAAATTAATTTTGACCTAGAACTCCTGTCCTTTCAGGCCGCTGTAGTGGGGGAGGGGGGGGGTTATAAGAAGGGGGAGATACTGTGGTAGGTGCATGAATCAGTTGTCTCTCAACTCAGGCCCCCCCTTCTCATTTTGTAACCCCGGATGCCTCAGACTTTGCTTGGAGAGCTGAATACAACAGAGGGAGAGAGAGAAAAGTCCAGGGTCTGTGAAACGAGCAGGGTAAATTGAAACACATATGTCAGAAATGTTGCAAGTAGTCAAAGCTGTCCAATCTCTAGATCATCTTTGGATTCAAGACCCTCTGCTGGTAATCAGACAATACCAAAGTGATGTGGTACATAAACGGGGAGGGGAAAACAAATCAACCCCGTTTGCAGACAATCTCTGGTAGCCTGGGAACTAACAACATGGCACAGTCCGTCCCTTCAGGCTGTTTGCATCCTATCAGAGCAGAAAGTTCTAGCAGGCAAGCTTATGATGATTAGCACAGACCTACCAGAAGTGGAAGCTACATCCAGGTGGGTCTGCCAGAATATGATCCGTTTGTGGGGAACTCCACAATTAGATATCTATATCTTTGTCTCCATTCACAACTAACAGAGAGAGTCTGCTTCTTGACTCCTTGCAATAAGGCCTGGAGGATTGGATACCTTTTCATTTCCATGGTCTTGGACATTTTCGCAAGGTCTTTCCACCCTTTTCTGTGATAGCCAGGGTTATTTTAAAGCTCCAGAAGGTCTGTCCAATGATAATTTTGCTAATCCCCTTTTGCCGAGGCAACAGTGGCTCTTCCTGCTTTTGAAAATGCCCAAGGACAATTTTATTTTATTTTTTATTTCCATTTGGTAACAAGGTGGGTGAACTGGTGTAGTAACTCTTTTCATTTATTATATGGGTATCACAAATGATACAAAAGATAAAACAAATGAACAATATGATGCATGAATATAGAGCACACAAGTATATAAGAATTAAACAGATATACATGGTGTAACAGTGTACATTTAGTTATTACAAGAAAACATCGTTAGCTAAATTTACATATGTAAAACTACTTAAAGTATGTATGGTAAAACATGCAAAACTGTAAACTGTCCATGCTGTAAAGTATATACGATTAAGATTATGTATTTTAATTTAGCAATATTATTCATTGTCTTGAAAGTATTTAAAGAACCCCTGCATTCTGAATCTGCTTGTAAAGGCTTTTTTAAAGGCAGGTTGTTCCAGGTTGCTGGTCCTAATCGTGAAAGGGCTCTTTCACTTATTGTGGCTTTAACGGTCATGTGTAGAGGGGTAAAAATCAAAGGTTGTTTCACTCCAGTTTTCAAATAAAATTACTTCAAAAATGGCTTCCAGATGTTGAAGTCTAAACTTATACAGCCGTGTTTACAGCATTAATATTATTGGGCGGGAAGGAGGTGGTTGCATCACTTTGGGTTCTAGCACTAATTATGCTGGATTAGGGTGGGTAGGTAATTGTGTATTAAATTACAATTGGACAAGAAACTAGTGGGTAGCTTTTTGCCAAACAGTTTAACAGTTTGGCAATTATATAACTTAATTCACAATTACTTACCCATGCTAATCTACCATAATTAGGGCTGGAACCCCAAAGTGATGTAACCACATCCTTCCCACCCACTAATAATAATTCCTTAAACATGGCTGTGTAAGTTTAGGCTACCACATTTGGAAGCAATTTTTAAAGCAATTTTATTTGTTAACTGGAGTAAAACAATCTTTGATTTTTGCATAAAAAAAGTGTTTGCATGCAAACACTTTTTTATGCAGAAACCTAAGGTTGTTTTGCTCTTTTAGATATTGTCATTAAAAGGTGGGTGTACAGTTGATAAGCAGTTTTCCTGCAAATTTCTCATATCATATACAATCTCTTGAATTGAATCTTGCTTCTTTAATGGCGGCATTGCTTTAACATGAACTAAGAAAGGTAGCCCTATTCACTTTCAGTTTGTGCTTTTGAGAAGTATGCGGTGATGGAGTAAAGGGGCTATTGCCAGTATAAATCTACAGATTTTATTCTCTGCCATTTGTATTCTGTGGGATTTATGGGTTGACTGTAAGACCAAAAAAGGGGAAGCCCATATTCTAATTTAGGTAATAGTATGTTCTTGAAACAGGTGTCCTAGAAGAGAGATGAGTGATCTTGCTACAACGTTTTAATTGAGAAAAGACTTTGATAGAAAAGTATGTTTGTTTGGAAAAAGAGAGAGCTGGGTCTTAACTTTAGGCCTAGATATTTCTGTTTATTGGTATTGAGTATACTGCTATTTATGAGATCTGTTTCAAGAATGGGAGGAATACTAGGGAATCTCTTGGGTGTAGACAAAATAACAATGTTTGTTCTTCGTGTTTCGCTGTTGCAGTCATCACCTGTGGTTTATGCCTGCTGTGGTAGCCCTTGGCCGGCCTGAATACCAGAGTCGATGTTTTTCTGCATCGGCTGTTGTCGCTTGCTGACTGACGTCAGGTCGTCAGTGCTATAAAGGAGGGCAGCCGACGCCATTACATCAGTCTTTCTTGCCGTGGAGCCAATAGCAGAAGCGGTTCACAAGTGTGCCGGTCAGTCACTACCAGAGTTTGAATTACAGCTGAAAAAGTCTAAAGTTAAGTACCCCATTGGGGATCCTTTTTTCTTGTACTAACCGATGTCCGAAAAAGTTAATTGTCTCACTTGTGGAAAGCAAATCCCACACAGAGACTTCCATTCATACTGCGTAACTTGTTTAAGCCCAGACCACGACGTCCTCCATTGCCGGTTCTGTGCCCTCTTTAACATGAGAATCCCTCGTAGAGCTGTTACTGTAGCCAGGTATTTTCGTCTTCCATCTTCGCATTCCAAAATGGCGTCAGTCAGCCAACAATCCGTAGACATTCCGAAAAAAACGTAAGGATAAAGATAGAGACAAACCACACAAGGTTAAGCCTTCTGACAACTCTACTGCTAAGCAGGTCGTCAGTTATCCTGAATTCAGTGAGGCGCCTTCTCTGCCCCTGATAACCGATTCAGTACCTTCACAGGCTTCTACCGAGACCCTTTTGGAGTCCGGTATGCCTTAGAAATCTTTGTTTTCTGAGCCTTTGGTTGTGTCTACCTTGGTTGGGTCAGGAGCCGCGACGCAGGCACTGGCTTCTGAGGAAGTTTTTTGCACTCCCGAATCTAGACAAAAACCAAAGTCTTATAGGTTCATAGGTTCATAGGTTAGTACTAGGCTAGCTGCCCTTGTGAGCCATTTTAAGCCTAGCCACTTATCCCCTGTGAGATTCAAACCCTTTATCTTGTGCTTGTAAGGCAAACACCTTAACCATTAGGCCATCCTCCCAACCTTCTCATCCGACTACCGTTTCTCTCAGATCAATGGATACTCATAGGTGTAGAAGCAAGGGCATTCCTAGGGAAACTACCTCTAGCCACCATTTTACTCCTGCTCCACCACCCCAAGCTCAAATGCTTAAAATGGTGGAGGATCTCATCACCCTTATCAGAGGTAGTCAGGCCACAACTTCTAAAAGGAAAAGAGACCTTTCTCCTGAAATACTGACAGAACAGGATTCTGAAGAGTCTGATTATTCAGATTTTGAAGAGGAACAGCAACCTCTGACTGCTTATGAGGATTCAGATTCAGAGGAATCCATTCCTTGCTTATGAGGATTCAGATGCAGAGGAATCCATTCCTTCTGACTCCCCACCAGAAGATCTTTCCTCTGAGGAAAACCCTTCACACCCTCGGCGAACATTTCCACTGGGAATCCCAGGACTTCCCTCAGTCTAAGAAAAGACTTAAGAGAGTTTCTAGACCTGCCCCAGCACAGACCCTTGGCCATCCCTCCAATCTTAGAGGGTGGTTTATGATGTTTTCCATGAATCCAGCTTAGCTCCTGACACCCTCCCACCTGGTCCCATAAAACGTGACCAGTGTTAAGAGTACTGGATTCTCCCAAATACCTGTACATAAATTCTGCTGCAGACCCGGAGGTCATTACACAGGGACCAAAAGGAGCCAAGGCTAGTTCTGCAAAGAATCGTATTCCTTGTGACAAGGACTCCAGAGTTCTAGACAGATGGGGTAAAAAAGTATACACACCTGCAATCTTAGCTATCAGAGCACTCAGCTGTCAGTTCCATTTGTTAAAATATCAACAACACACTTAGGAACTATTAAAGCAAAAGATTTCTACCTTTCCTGATTTTGCCAATTCTAAAGAGTTAGCATGTTTACTGCACTCTACTTGTCAAGTGGCAAAACACTCTTTACACTGTGGCTGTGATGCACTAGAATCCTCAAGCAGGGCAGCAGTGTCAGGGTCTGTTATTGGGAGACGTGCATGGTTGAAGGAACAACCTCTCCTCTGATCATGTCAGACCTAAATTACTTGATGCACCCTTGGATAAGGACCACTTGTTTGTAGTAAAAGCGGAAGAGGTGCTTAAAAAGATGGAAGACCAAGCAAAATTTATGCAAACAGTAAATGATTTCTTTCAGGTACAACCTCCTAGGTTCAGCAGGAATTTTCCCTCAAAGCACTGGTTCTTTCCTGCACCTAGCAGACAGGGGCAAGGTAAGCCCCGCAGGGACAGACCACCCGACTCCCATCCCAGGGACAGCAGAGAACCAAACAGTGGACCACTTCTGCTCCAGAGGCAGGGAGTTCTAACCCGTCCCTCTATGGCCAAAACTCTCAATGACTCCCTCTGCCCTCTTTTCACTCACCAAAAGTGAGAAAGGCTCTCCCTCTGCAAAGAAAATTGGCTTTCTGTAACAAAGGACCAATAGGTCTTAAAGATAATTTTTCAGGGAAACAAATTCTCCTTCAACGAACTCCCAATTCCAAGAGGGTGCCCAGACTTGCCTCCAAATCAGTGTGCAGAGGCATTGAAACAAGTCCAAACTCTCGTATCCCAAGGGGCAGTAGAACCTGTCCCCTCAGATCAAACAGGCAAAGGCTTTTATTCCAGACTATTCCTTGTTCCCAGAAAAGAGGGCACTTGGCACCCCCATCCTGGATCTATCCGTTCTGAAAATCTCCCTAGTGGCCCCCAAATTCAAAATGCTAACTTTGCAGCAGCCTGCTGCCTATGCTGACAAAAAATGCCTGGTTAGTTACCCTAGATCTAAAAGATGCCTAGCTTCACATCCCCATAAGGGAATTCTGCAGGCAATTCCTTTGCTTCAGGGCAGGCTCACAACACTTTCAGTTCTCTGCGCTACACTTTGGCTTATCTACGGATACCAGGGTATTCACCAAATGCTTAGCCCCGCCCATAGCTTTTTGCAGACAGAAAGATATACAGATTTACCCTTATCTGGACGACTGCCTTATTCAGGCAGATTGCAAAGAAAAGCTCCTCAAGGACCTCCTCATTGTCAAAACCTTCCAAACCTCCTTAGGCTACACCATCAACGCTAAGAAATCAAAGCAAACACCCTCCAGGAAGATTGTTTTCTTGGGAGCACTGCTGGACACAGCATTCCAAATGGCCTTCCTATCCCCAGAAAAGCAGAGCTTCCTGCCTCTCTGTTTTACCCAGTTGGCTTCCAGAAGTCACCTCACTACGAAGAAGTTCCTGCAAGCCTTGGGGGTACATGGCATGTTGCATCCTTCTAATTCCTGTGGCCAGGCTTCACATGAGAAAACTTCAGTCGTACCTAAAGAACCTTTGGTGTCATCACTCTCAACCTCTACAGACCTCTCTCCCTCTGATCCCCTATATAAGGGCTGAGTTTCTCTGGTAGGCAGGGGCCTGTGCCCAGAGCAAGGGTCTTTCCTTCACCCTCTGCCCAACCAGGCAGACCATTACCACTGATGCCTCAGACATTGCTTGGGGTGCTCACCTAGAAGGCTGGTGCACCCATGGTCCCTTGGGATGCCCAGCACCTTCCCTTACACATCAACCAGAAGGAAATGTTGGCAGTACAAAAAGCCTTTTACATCCTTCAAACCCCATCTCAAGACGGGGGGTTCTCCTTATCAAAACAGACAACACCACAGTAATGTGGTACATCAGCAAACCGGGAGGAACACAATCTTTCCTTCTGTGCCGGCTAGCCATGAACCTCTGGCTAACAGCATCTTCCATGGGATTACACCTAATGGCCCAATACCTACCAGGGATCAGCAACACCCTGGCAGACCACTTAAATAGAAACTTACTGGACCCTCATGAATGGCAGCTCCACAGAAAAATCTTTTTACAAATCACTCAGGCATGGGGGACTCCGGAGGTGGATCTCTTTGCTTTGTGTCTCAACCATCAGCTGAAAAAATTCTCTACCAGGGAGCATCACCACCTAGTGTGGAAGGCGGATGCCTTGACCTTCCCCTGGAACACCCTCTTTGTGTATGCATTCCATCCTATGCCTCTTATTCCCAAGGTTCTTATCAAAATAAGGTAGGAGAGACCAAAGGCCATCCTCATTGCTCCAGATTGGCCCAGACAACATTGGTATCCCTTACTGCGCAGCCTGACCTTACAGCCCCCCAGGCAGCTTCCCCTGATCTCAGACTTCTTGACTCAGGTGAGGGGGGGGGGTAATGTTGCACCCAGAGTTGCAGACTCTAAAACTATCAGCATGGCTAATACTCTAAAGGCAAACAAGGGGTCCCTGTTAAGCAAAAACGTCCTAGACATTATCACAGAGGCCAGAAGGCCCAGCACCAGAAAATCTTGCGCAGGAAAATGGAAAAGATGTTCATCGTGTTTCACTGTTGCAGTCATTACACTTGGGTTATCCTGCTGGCAGGTTACCCGCAGTTGGCCCGAGTTCCAAAGTCTTGGTCCGGTGTCTGTTGCTGTCGCCTCTTCCCTGACGTCAGTGCACCAGGGGTATAAAAGTTGCAACCAACGCCATTTTCTTCAGTCTTTCTTGCCGCGCAGTGCCCGAAGCAAAAGCAGTTCGCAAGTGCCGGTCGGCCAACTCCTGTGATTTTTGAAATTGAGTTTCAGAACCGAAGTCTTCAATAAAGGTAACTACCCCGTTGGGGAAACTTATTCTTGCTCCAGATGTCAGTAAAAGTTAATAATTGTATTTCTTGTGGGAAGCAAATACCTCATAAGGACTTTCACTCTTACTGTATTCCTTGCCTAGGCCCTGACCAAGACGTTACCAGCTGTCGGTTTTATGCTAGATTCAATAAACGCACTGTTAAACGTTGGTTTGATTTTGCTTTACATTATGTTGGCCGAAGGTTTAATTACATAATGCCGCCGGAACAACCGACGACCGGAATTTATAAAAACCGCAAAGACAAAGAAAAGAACAGGCATCCGAGGTCCAAAACCGGCGAAGCCTCTTCAAAGCCAGTCGCCGGTTCTCAGTGAGGCGCTTTCGCAGCCCCTGACACCCACTACCTCAGAGCCACAGGCTGTAACAGGCAGCCACGTGGAGACACTGAGGCCTGTGGAAACTCAAGGTAATGGGCCTACGGAAACTATTCCCTCAGGTGGATCCGGAGCCGCTGAGCAGGCATCGGCTTCTGAGGGTGATGTCCTTCAAGGATGCATCTGCAGTCCTTACAAATGGGTTGTCCTGTCGTCAGGCAGCCCCTCGGTCGGCCGGATTCCAAAGTCTGGGTCCGGCTTCGGCTGGTGTCGCACTTCACCCGACGTCATAGCTGCAGTTCTTCGGGTATAAAGGCATCAGCCGACGCCATTTTCCTTAGTCTTTCTTGCCGCGTGGCGCCCGAAGCAGAAGCTGTTCGCAAGTGCCGGTCGGTCAGATCCAGTAATTACTACTACCGAATATTACTTCGAAGACTTCTAAAAAGCCAAGTACCCCGTTGGGGACTCTTTCTTGCCTCAGCCGATGTCAGAGAAAGTGAATAACTGTTTATCTTGTGGGAAACAAATACCTCATAAAGATTTCCACTCCTACTGCATACATTGTTTAGGCCCAGACCACGACGTAGCAGCTTGTCTAGCCTGTGCTTCTTTTAACCGACGGACGCTTAGACGCCGGTCGGAATTTGCTGAACAGATTTTCGGCTCTGTTTTTGCCTATATTATGCCGTCGGATCCTCCGACAACGCAAATTACCAAAAAACGCAAAGAAAAGGACCGACACTCGCGGTCTGCGGTTTCGGCCGAAACCGCGATTAAGCAAACCGCGAGTGTCTCTGTTTCGGCCGAAACCGAGCAAGCAGTTCTTTCTTCAGCTGAAACCATGCCTTCTACCGAGGCCTCCTCTAACCTGGTAGAATCGGCTTCTGAAATCCAACCTTCTGTTGCGGTTTCTCAGGAATTATCAGACACTATTCCCCTGGATATTTCAACCCCTGCACGTGGAGCTGCTAGGCCTCCTGCAGCCATGTCTATTAAGGCCTTTGCCAGGGCTAAAGCAGCCAAAGCTTCAAAAACGGTGCCTGCCATACCCCCCTCTCACAGGCCCAGCACCAGCTCCCATATGCTTTCTTTGGCTGAGGATCTCATTTCTTTAATTCGTGGATCCCAGCCTCATCCAGACAGGGCCTCTCTCCCTCCTCCAGAAAAGAGGCCTAGAGCAGAGCCCCCTGAGCCAGTGTCCACAGATGATTCCTCTGATGACTCAGAACATACAGACCCTCCTGAGGCTCCTTATTCTCCTTACGAAGACTCTGATGCTGAAGAGTCCATCCCTTCAGCCTCTCCACCTGAGGAATTTTCCTTTGGGGAAACCTTGCATGCTATGAGGGAACAATTTCAGTAGCAGGGCCAAGATTTCTCAGACTCCAGAAAAAGGCTTAGAACCTTTTTACATTTGCCACAACATAGGCCTTTAGCTATACCTCCAGTTCTTTCTGTTGTAGATGATGCATTTAATGATGCTTGTACTGCTCCTGATTCATTACCTCCGGCTCCTGCTAAGCCCGATAGGTTCTACAGGGTCCCGGACACTCATCACCATTTATACAAGGCTCCTTTTGCAGATCCAGAGACCATCTCCCAGGGCCCTAAAGCTGTAGCAGCTACTTCTACTAAAAACCCCCTCCCCTCTGAAAGGGAATCCAGGTCCTTAGAGAGATGGGGTAAAAAGGTTTACACCTCTGCTACTTTGTCAGCTAGGGCTTTGAACTGCCAATTTCATATGATTCAATATCCAGAGTTTATGCTTGACCAGTTAACTAGAAAGCTGTCCTCTGAAGAATCTTTAGATAAAAAGTATGTTCAAGAAATGGTACATAACATACAGCAGGTTAGTAACCATTCTTTAAAATGTGGATATGATGCACTGGAGGCTTCCTTTAGATCAGCCATGACTGGCACAGTTATCAGGAGACATGCATGGTTGAAAGAACAGGCATTACCAGACCATGTCAAATCAAAGCTTTTGGATGCACCCATGGACAAGGTCAATTTATTTGGTTCCCCTGCACAGCAGGTACTAAAAGATGGAAGAGAAGGCAAAATCTGTACAAACAGTGAAAGATTTCTTACAGGTTCAACCTCCAAGGTTTAGCAGGAACTGGCCCTCCAAGAATTGGTCCTTTCCGGACTCCTCTAAGACACAAAGAGGCAGGAATAGGCGTTCTAGAGGCAGAAACCAATCCAGGGGTGCCTACAGGGTACGCCAGTGGCAAGGTAACAACCAGCGAGGCACGGATGCAGCCACCACCACTACAACAACTCAATCACAGTGACTTGGCGGTGGCACCGCCTACCAGGGAACAACTAGAAGCACCCTTAGGCGGAAAGCTATCCTTATTTTCAAAGAACTGGCATTGCATCACAAGGGAAAAATGGATTTTGCAAACTATAGACCAAGGTTACAGGTTCCATTTCCATACTCTACCAGGAAAGAGAGGAATGCCAAACCTACCACCTACTCAAAGGGCAGAAGCTCTAAAGCAAATATCTCAACTTTTAAGAATGAGAGCTGTGGAAAAGGTACCATCGATGGAGCAAGGAAAGGGATTTTACTCCAGACTCTTCTTGGTACCAAGAAAAGAAAACAAATGGAGGCCTATTCTAGACCTGTCCGCTTTAAACACATTCCTCATTGTTCCAAAATTCAAAATGCTGACCCTACAGCAGCTTCTTCCCATGCTGGGCAAGGAGTCTTGGCTGGTAACTCTAGATCTCAAGGAGGCATACCTGCACATCCCCATACGACCAATTTGCAGAAGATACCTCAGATTTCTTGCAGGATCAGAGCATTATCAATTCTCAGCATTGCCCTTTGGCTTATCTACTGCGCCCAGAGTGTTCATGAAATGCCTGGCATCAGTAATTGCTCATTGCAGACTTCAGGGGATCCAAATTTATCCCTACCTGGATGACTGCCTGATACAAGCGGACAACAGAAGCAAGCTAACAGAAGACTTACAAAGAGTCATTTACCTGCTGCAAGCCCTGGGATATACAGTCAATATAAAAAAGTCAAGGCTGATTCCATCCCAAAGAATAACCTTTCTGGGTGCAGAGCTGGACACATCAAAACAAATGGCATTCCTAACTGCAGAAAAGAAAGAGCAACTACCTCTCTACTTCTTGGCATTAACAAAGCAGAACCATCTAACTGCAAGAAAAGTGCTACAAGCCCTAGGCTTCATGGCATCCTGCATAATTCTGGTCCCTCATGCCAGACTGCATATGAGAAAGCTACAGTGGTACCAAAAGAATTTGTGGTTCCAACACAAGCACAGCCTAGAAACCAAAATTCCAATAATCCCATGCCTGAAGCAAGAATTCCTATGGTGGGCTCAGGCCTGTCAATCAAACACAGGATTGCCCTTCTGCAACAGTCAACCAAGCCAAACCATCACGACAGATGCCTCAGACCTCGGTTGGGGGGCACACATGCTGGGCAAGTGCATACAAGGCCTATGGACTCAAGACCAGCTGCACCTGCACATAAATCTAAAGGAAATGCTGGCAGTAAAATTGGCAATCCAGTCATTCAGGCCTTTTCTCCAAGAAGGTCAGTTGATAAGGACAGACAACACCACAGTTATGTGGTACATCAACAAACAGGGAGGCACACATTCATATCCTCTATGCCGGCTGGTACTGGACCTATGGGATGTGGCTCTGAGCTACAACATTCAGTTACAAGCAATTTTTGTACCGGGGAAGGAAAACATTCTAGCAGACATATTAAGCAGAACTACCACAGATGCCCACGAATGGATGCTGCATCCGGACATCTTCAAAGCCATCACAAGAGAATGGGGATTACCACAAATAGACTTGTTTGCAACCCCACTCAATCACCAGCTAAAGAAATTCTGCACAAGGACGTACCACCCACTTGCTTGGAAGGTGGACTCCCTATCTTTCAGTTGGAAAAACCTGACAGCATGCGCATTCCCACCACTTCCTTTGATGCACAAGGTGCTTCTGAAGATCAAAGAGGAACGTCCGAGGATCATTCTGATAGCTCCAGACTGGCCAAGACAACATTGGTACCCATTGCTGAGGAGCATGTCTCGGGAACAAATATGGGCACTACCCCTGATCCCATTACTGTTAACACAGAACAACTACAACATCCTGCATCCAAACCTGAAAACTCTGCAGCTAACTGCCTAGAACATTACATAAGAGCAATTAACCCAAATTTATCCCAAAGGGTTAAAGACATAATCCTGGAGGCTCGTAGACCTTCAACAAGAAAGAATTATGCAGCAAAATGGAAAAGATATCTCATTTGGAGTACTGCAAAGGGGAAAGACGTGACACTGGTGAACATAGCCGACATCCTGGAGTATTTGGCAGAGCTCTTCCATACAGGCCTGTCCTATTCTTCCATCAAGATACATGCATCAGCTATTTCAGCAGAATACAGCTTGGATCCTCCTGTCTTCTCTCACCCTCTGCTCAGACAGTTTCTGAGAGGAATTAAAAATGTAAAACCTCCCAGGAAACCTCCATTGCCAGCATGGGACTTGAACTTTGTGCTAGAAAAATTGACACTTCCCCCTTTCGAACCAGCAGCAACAGCAGAATTACAATACTTATCCTGGAAGACTGCTTTCCTGCTGACAATAACTTCAGCAAGAAGGGTCTCTGAACTACAGGCATTAATGGCAGTGCAACCCTTCCTGATCTTCCATCAAGATAGAGTGTCCATGAGAATAAATCCTACATTTATGCCTAAGGTGGTATCCAGAGTCTCTTTAAATCAGGCTATCCACCTACCTACATTCTTCCCCAACCCACAGAACAGGGGAGAAAGACTCTTGCATACCTTGGATGTACATAGGCAATTACGCTACTACCTGGACAGGACCAAATCCAATAGAAAAACTGACCAGCTTCTGGTAGCATATGCAACAGGAAAGGAAGAAAAACCAATTTCAAAACAGACAATCTCCAAATGGATAGGAAATTGCATTAGATTTTGTTACTCCTACCATGGAAAGAAAACTCCAGAGAACATCAGGCCTCACTCCACAAGGGCTACAGCCACTACCACAGCTTTCTTACGAGTGGCTACCAAGGACATTATAGAGGCTGCTACTTGGACCTCTGTGCATACATTTGCCAAGCATTGCAATTTACCTTTATACTCTAGATCCCGAGCAGGTTTTGCCACTGCTGTTTTGCAAGGGATCCTAACTACACCATAATCTCTACTCTTTTCCTCCTCCCTAGTTTAGCTATGGTATTCTACCCATTTGTAAGGACTGCAGATGCATCCTTGAAGGACATAGTACAGTTTTGTACCTACCATAAATGTAGATGTCCGATAGGAATGCATCTGCAGTCAGGATTACCCACCCACCTTCCCCTCTGAGGTACTCCTAGGGTATTTGCCATCCTTCAGCTAGCTTGGGGGGTATCTATTATGGTGTATTTGTTTGTATATATGTACATACATGCTTATTTTATGTGTTTGCTCTCTACTATTTGGAAACTTTGGCATTTATCCAAATTTAGCCATCCAAGAGGGCACCTGGCATCTGGGGCAAGAAACAGAGGAAAATGGCGTCGGCTGATGCCTTTATACCCGAAGAACTGCAGCTATGACGTCGGGTGAAGTGCGACACCAGCCGAAGCTGGACCCAGACTTTGGAATCCGGCCGACCGAGGGGCTGCCTGACGACAGGACAACCCATTTGTAAGGACTGCAGATGCATTCCTATCGGACATCTACATTTATGGTAGGTACAAAACTGTACTTTTTCAGACCTTCATTGCTTACAATTAAGCCCACTACAGCAGCCAAGGCAAAGTCAAAAACTGTATTAAAGACAAGGAAACAAGTACAGCATTCTCCAGAACAGTCATCCATGCCAAAGAAACAGATGCTTAAAATGGCCGAAGACCTAATTACTTTAATCAGGGGTTCCCATCCCCCTCCTGACAAAAGGCCTAGGCAAGACACTGACTATGATTCCTCTGACCAGGTTTCCATTTCCTCTGATTCCTCTTCTGATCAGGGATATTCTTTCCCTCTCTATGAGGACTCTGATGCAGAAGAGTCTATACCTTCAGCCTCTCCGCCTGAGGATTATTCTTTTGGGGAAACCCTGCACACCATGAGGGAGCATTTCCATTGGGAGAGCCAGAATTATTCAGAATCCAAGAAAAGGCTCAGAGACTTCCTTTTATTGCCTCACCACAGGCCCCTGGCTATCCCCCCTGTGCTTGATATTGTTGATGATGTTTTCTCTGAATCCAGTCTGTGTCCTGATTCTTTACCCCCTGCACCAGTCAAGCCAGACAGGTACTACAGAGTCCCTGACTCTCATAAATTTCTTTACAAAAACCCCGCTCAGACCCAGAAACAATTTCTCAGGGTCCTAAAGGGGTTAAGGCTTCCACTACTAAAAATCCTGTCTCCTCTGATAGGGATTCCAGAGCTCTGGACAGATGGGGGAAAAAGTTTACACTTCTGCTACTTTAGCTGTAATGGCTTTAAATTGCCAGTTTCACTTGCTTAAATATCAACAGTACCTCATGTAATTGTTAAAACCGAAAATGGTTTCAAATTCAGAAAGTTCTTACAGTAAGGAAATGCAGGATTTATTGCATGCAGTTGAACAAGTGGCAAAGCGCATACTCTGCAATGTGGTTTTGATTCATTACAGGCTTCTTGTAGAGCCGCAGTTACAGGCTCTGTTATTCGAAGGCATGCTTGGAAAGTTTACCTGACCATGTTAAAGTAAAATTATTGGATGCTCCACTACAGCATGATACTTTGTTTGGTGTTAAGGCAGAAGAGGTGTTAAAGAAAATGGAGGATAAAGCAAAATCAATGCAGACAGTGAAAGATTTCTTACAGGTTCAACCTCCTAGATTTAGCAGAAAGTGGCCTTCAAAAAATTGGTCCTTACCAGTGTCAGGCCACAGAGAGGCAGATACCGCCGCCCAAGAGGCAGATTTCAGCCCCAAGGCTCCTACAGACCTAAACAATGGGGTGCTTCAGCCCCCAAAGGAGGGGAAGACAAATCACAACCTTATAGGAAACGGTCCCAATGACTTCCCTCTACAAATGCCAAGCACGTACCTTTTGCCAGCACCCCTAGGGGGAAAGCTAGCACTTTCCACAAAAAATTGGCACATAATCACCCAGGACCAATGGGTGCTGAATATTGATGTTCTTCATCTCACATTGCTGCAGTCCTTACATATGGGTAGTCCGCTGTCCTCGGTCGGCCCGAATACCAAAGTATTAGGCTGACGTCGGTCATGGGCGCTCAGATCTGACATCAGAGCGTCAGGGTATAAAAGCGCATGACCGACGTCATATCCTCAGTCTTTTTTGCCGCATGGTCCGATGCAGAAGCAGCGTTTGCAAGTGCCGTTCGGCGTTCTGAAATTTTCGTATTCTGAGTTTCAGACCGAAACCAAGTTGGGCTAAGTACCCCGTTGGGGAATATTTTTGTTTTTTCTTGCCTCAGTTAATTCCGGATGTCAGAAAAAGTGAATAATTGTATTTCTTGTGGGAAACAGATACTGCATAGGGATTACCACTCTCTTTGTATTCCTTGTTTGGGTCCTGAGCACGACGTAGTCGGGTGTCGCTTTTGTGCTAGGTTTAATAAGCGCACCATTAAACGTAGGTTAGATTGCGCTAGGCTTGTCTTGATGCGGTGTAATTATAACATGCCGTCGGATCCTCCGACGCCCACTACCGCGAAGAAGCGCAAAGACAAATCTTTAAAGTCCAGGCAGGATGAGTCGTCCGTTCTTTAGAAACTACGGTGGAATCTGTGGATCCAGCCGAGGTTTCAGTTGAGTCTCAGGGGGAGGCTTTGATTTTACAAGATGTGGCCTCTCAGGAGTCAGGTCAGGCTGAGGGGGCCTCTCAGGTTGCTGTTCTCCCTTCCTTGCCTAAGGTGGTTAGGCCTTCTCCTTCTGTCTCTAAGGCTCCTTCCAAAGGCAGGCCTGGTTTGCCTTCCACGGGTGTCAGTCCTAGTTCTGCAGGTTCTGTGCCTAAAAAGCACATGCTTAAAATGGCAGAAGATTTAATTTCTTTAATCAGAGGTTCTATGCCCCCTCCTGATAAGAGGCCTAGGGTGGAGCCAGAGGTGGAAAGTTTGGAGCAGGCTTCAGATTACTCAGTCTTCGGCTGAAGACATTCAGGATTTTCCTCCTTATTCTGATTCAGACGCAGAGGATTCCACTCCTTCTGCTTCTCCTCCAGAGGATTTTTCTTTTTCAGAAACCCTGCATTCTATGAGGGAACATTTTAAATGGGAAGGTCAGGATTTCTCAGATTCACGGAAGAGGCTTAGGGAATTTTTGTTTTTACCACAACATAGGCCCTTGGCTATACCTCCTGTTTTGGATGTTGTTCAAGACGTTTTCTCCGAGGCTTCCCTTAATCCAGACTCTGCCTCCTGCGCCAGTTAAGCCATACAGGTATTATAGAGTACCTGAGGCTCATAAATATCTGTATAAGAGTCCAAGGGCTGACCCAGAAACTATTAGCCAGGGACCTAAGGGTGTCAGGGCTTCTGTTGTAAAGAATCCAGTTCCTATAGATAAAGATGCTAGAGCTTTGGATAGATGGGGTAAGAAAGTGTATACCTCTTCCACTTTAGCAATGAGGGCCTTGAATTGCCAGTTTCATATGATGAAGTATCAGAATTTTCTCCTTACTCAACTAAAATCTAAAGTGGATGCTTTAGCAGAGGGCATAGAGTGTAAAGAATTACAGGATTTGGTACATGCCTCTGAACAGGTGGGTAAGCATTCTTTACAGTGTGGTTTCGATGCTTTACAGGCTTCTTCCAGGGTGGCTGCCACTGGTTCTGTTATTCGCAGGCACGCCTGGCTTAAGGATCAGAATTTGTCAGAGCATGTTAAAACTAGAATTTTGGATGCTCCTTTGCAGTCTGAAGTTTTGTTTGGTTCTCCTGTGGAGTCTGTCTTGAAGAAAATGGAAGACAAGGCTAAGTCTATGCAGACTGTTAACGATTTTTTGCAGGTGCAGCCTCCTAAGTTTAGCAGGAATTGGCCTACCCTTCTTCTGATTTACAGTCTAGGGGTAGATCTAGACGTGGTAGGGGCAGAGCTCAGAGTTCTTTCAGGCCTAGAACATGGAGTTCACCTGCACAATCTACAGGTGAGGGCAGGGGCCAGTCCTTTCGTAAACAGACCCAATGACCTGCATCTTCAGCTGCCAGATTCTTCCTGTCTGGCAGCTCCTTTGGGAGGAAAGTTGGCACTCTTCAAGCAAAACTGGCTTTTAATCACCCAGGACAAATGGGTGTTGGACATTATAGACCGAGGCTACAAGTTTTATTTCCATACATTGCCTCCTTTCAAAGGCATGCCAGACGTTCCTCCTCAGCAAAGGGTAGAGTCTCACAAGCAGATTTCTTTACTTCTTCAAATGGGGGCTATACAGCAGGTCCCTCTGTCAGAAGTGGGCCTAGGATTTTATTCTCGCCTGTTTCTAGTACCAAAGAAAGGAAACACTTGGAGGCCAATTTTGGATTTATCTATCCTCAACACATACCTGGACATTCCAAAATTCAAAATGTTGACGTTGCAACATCTTCTACCTCTGTTGGGCAAAGATCACTGGATGGTAACTCTGGATCTCAAAGAGGCTTATCTTCATGTTCCTATCAGGCCCAGTTGCAGGAGATTCCTGCGTTTTCGGGCTGGGACTTTACATAATCAGTTCTCTGCATTGCCCTTTGGCTTATCTACTGCGCCCAGGGTGTTCACAAAGGTTCTGGCTCCAGTGATAGCCTTCTTACGGTTAAGAGGAATACAAATTTATCCTTATTTGGACGATTGCCTGATTCTTGCTCAAGACAAGTACGAACTTCTTCATCATCTACAGTATGTGATGGCAGTGTTAAGGTGCCTAGGGTATTCTGTGAACGAAACAAAGTCCAGTCTAGTACCCTCTCAGGAAATGTGCTTTCTGGGTGTGAGACTGAGTACAGCTTCCCAGATGGCCTTTTTGACACCGGACAAGCAAAAGAACCTTACACTTTACTTCCATCAATTGTCTCTACGGTCCAGGCTGACTGCAAGGACAGTCCTTCAAGCCTTGGGGTTCATGGCATCTTGTATTCTGGTGCTTCCCAATGCCAGACTGCATATGAGGAAGCTACAATGGTATCTCAAAAATGTATGGACACAACACTGCCAAGATCTGGACACTGTCATTCAAATAATACCTTGCATTCAAAAGGAATTTTTGTGGTGGGCTCAGGAATGTCACCTAAACAAGGGACTCTCTGTGACCCGACCAGAGGCGAGTCAGATTTTACCGACAGATGCCTCGGACAAGGCTTGGGGAGCACACCTCAATGGAAAATGGGTTCAAGACACGTGGCCTGCCAGACTTCAACATTTACATATCAACTTGAAGGAGATGTTAGCAGTCCAATTTGCATTGATGGCTTTCAAGGATTTACTTCACCCAGGGCAAGTGTTGATTCTAACAGACAACACAACTGTCATGTGGTACATCAACAAGCAAGGGGGAACCCATTCGTACCCTCTTTGCAGGCAAGCAATGATTTTGTGGGAGACTGCTCTCAGTTTACACCTCAATCTTCAGGCAAGGTTTCTACCGGGAGCACAGAACTCCTTAGCAGATGTTTTGAGCAGACAGATAGTGGATCCCCACGAGTGGAAATTGGATCCTCATGTATTTCTAAAATTGACAGTGATATGGGGAAGTCCAGACATAGATCTGTTCGCTTCTCCACTAAATTTCCAGTTGCCAAAGTTTTGCACAAAAATGTTTCATCCCACAGCTTGGAAAGTGGATGCTCTATCATTCAGTTGGAGCACTCTTCACGTCTATGCCTTTCCGCCTCTGCCTCTCCTCCCCAAGGTACTCTTGAAGGTCAGACAAGACAAGCCCTCCATGATTCTAATAGCTCCAGATTGGCCTCGACAGCACTGGTACCCTCTGCTGAGGAGTTCGGGAGCCTCCATGGCCTTTGCCTTCGATTCCGCACCTTTTGTCTCAGGAGGGCAATCATTTCCTCAATGTCAGGATTCAGTCCCTGCATCTAACAGCCTGGCACATTCGGTTCTAGAACCTGGAGGATCGCAGCTTCCACAACAAGTTTTGAATGTTATTTTGGAAGCCAGAAGGCCTAGTACAAGGAAAGTTTATGCTGATAAATGGAGGAGATTTTTAATTTGGAGCAAAACAAAGAGCTTTGATGTTTCCAGGCCTGATTTAAGTGTTTCTCTTCAATATCTTACAGAATTATTAGACAAGGGTTTGTCTTTCTCCTCTATAAAAGTTCATGCTGCAGCCATTTCTGCTCACTATGACTGTGACCCTCCATTATTCTCTCATCCTTTGTTTAAGCAATTTCTTAGAGGGGCAAAGAACATAAGACCCCACGTAGAGCTCCTACTCCTGCCTGGGATCTCAATTTTGTGTTGGAAAAACTTACTTTACCTCCTTTTGAACCTGTAGCTACTGCTGAGTTAAAGTTTTTGTCTTGGAAGACTGCTTTTTTGTTGGCCATTACGTCTGCTAGAAGGGTTTCTGAATTACAGGCTCTTATGGCAGTTGAACCCTTCCTAATTTTTCATAAGGATAGGGTATCTCTGCGTACTAATCCTACTTTTATGCCTAAAGTGGTTTCAAATGTGGCCTTGAACCAATCAATTAATTTGCCCACTTTTTATGCAGATCCCCAAAATAAAGGGGAGAAAAATTAGCACACTTTGGATATTCACAGGCAGTTGCGTTATTATTTGAGCAGGACTAAAGGATTAAGACAGTCTCAGCAGTTGTTTGTTTCTTTTGCTTTAGGTTCTCAGGGGAAACCTGTTTCAAAACAAACTATTTCTAAGTGGATTGGCTTTTGTATTGCTTTTTGTTATTCTCATCATGGTAAGGAGATTCCGGCTGGAATCAGACCTCACTCCACTAGGGCTACTGCCACTTCTACAGCTTTTTTAAGGGGAGTAGCTACTAAAGATATTTTGGAAGCAGCTACTTGGAGTTCAGTGCATACTTTTTCTAAACATTACCACCTTCCTCTTTATTCCAAATCTAGGGCTGGATTTGCCACTGCAATCTTACAGGGCATTTTGGCAGCTCCCAATGCTTTATGATTTTGCCAGCCTCCCTTTACCTCTGCTTTGGGATTCTACCCATATGTAAGGACTGCAGCAATGTGAGATGAAGAACATAGTACAGTTTTGTACCTACCATAAATGTAGATGTTCGAAGATCCACATTGCTGCAGTCCAATTTACCCTCCCTCCTTCCCCTCTGTAGTTTGGAATGGTTGTATGGTTTGGGTGGTAGCTGTTATTTGTACATGCCTTTTGGGAAGTATTCCATTTTTGGCTGTGGCCTTTCTTTTTAGGGCCTTCTGACATCTGGGGCAAGAAAAGACTGAGGATATGACGTCGGTCATGCGCTTTTATACCCTGACGCTCTGATGTCAGATCTGAGCGCCCATGACCGACGTCAGCCTAATACTTTGGTATTCGGGCCGACCGAGGACAGCGGACTACCCATATGCAAGGACTGCAGCAATGTGGATCTTCGAACATCTGCATTTATGGTAGGTACAAAACTGTACTTTTCTCAGGGTTACAGGTTCCACTTCCACATGCTTCCAAAATCAAAAGGTATGCCAGACCTGCCACAAAACCAGTGGGCAGAGGCGCAAAAACAAGATTGCTGCTCTTATGGACATGGGAGCTATTCAAAGAGTTCCACAGCAAGAACAGGGACAAGGATTTTATTCAAGACTTTTCTTAGTACCCAGAAAGGACAAAGCCTGGAAACCAATACTGGACCTGTCAATCCTAAATACTTTCCTAGATGTTCCAAAATTCAAAATGTTAACACTACAGCAACTTCTGCCCCTGCTGGGCAAGAAGGCTTGGCTAGTTACTTTGGACCTCAAGGAGGCATACCTGCATGTCCCAATCAGACAATCTTGCAGAAGATACCTCAGATTCATAGCAGGCTCAATGCATTACCAATTCTCTGCACTGCCCTTTGGCTTATCTACTGCGCCCAGGGTCTTCACAAAATGCCTGGCACCAGTAATTGCATTTTGCAGACAAAAAGGAATTCAAATATATCCCTACTTGGACGACTGCCTTATTCAAGCAGAGAGCAAGGACATTCTTCTAAAGCATCTGGCGTTTGTAAAAAGATTACTAATTTGCCTAGAGTACACAGTAAACGAAAAGAAATCAAAACTAGTGCCCTCTCAAGAGATAATATTCCTGGGTGCAAGCTTAAATACTACTGCCCAGATGGCGTATCTCACGCCAGACAAACAAAGGCAACTGACTCATTATTTTCAGATGATGGCAACAAAGACCCAGCTCCCCGCAAGAAAAATTCTGCAGGCCCTGGGCTTCATGGCATCCTGCATTCTACTAATTCCATATGCAAAACTGCATATGAGGAAACTACAATGGTATCTAAAAAGTGTTTGGACTCAGCATTGTCACAGCCTGGAGACAATCATAACTTTAATTCCCTGCCTACAACAGGAGTTTCGATGGTGGTCCCAGGCCTGTCACCGCAACAAGGGACAGCCTTTCACCTTACCCACAGCTAGGCAGACAATAACAACGGATGCATCGGATTATGCCTTGGGGACACATATGGCAGGAAAATGTATTCAGGGCACGTGGTCCAAGGAACAAATGCATCTTCACATCAATCAAAAAGAGATGCTAGCTGTACAGAATGCCCCGACAGCTTTTAAGGACCTACTACATCCAGGACAACTATTAATAAAGACGGACAATACCACAGTTATGTGGTACATAAACAAGCAAGGGGGCACACATTCCTCCCCCCTATGCAGGCAAGCCATGACTTTGTGGAACACAGCACTGACCTATCAAGTACATCTGCAGACACAATTCCTGCCAGGAACAAAATATACACTGGCAGACGAACTAAGCAGAAATCTCATGGATTCTCATGAATGGAAACTAAATCCACAAGTGTTCAGCATGATAACGAGGAAATGGGGACACCCAGACATAGATCTTTTTGCCTCCCCTCACAATTACCAAATACAGAAATTCTGCACACGAACCTGTCACTCTCAAGCATGGAAAGTGGATGCTCTATCATTCAGCTGGAAAGGCCTGACAGTCTATACCTTCCCTCCGATGCCTCTTCTTACCAAGGTGCTCCTAAAAGTCCGACAAGAAAGGCCAAAAGTGATCCTGATTGCTCCAGACCGGCCATGCCAGCACTGGTACCCAACCCTAAAGAGCTTGTCTCAAGGCCCAGCTTGGCTTCTACCTCAAATTCCTCATCTTCTGACACAGCAAAACAATCAGATTCTGCACAGTCAACCCAGAACCTTAAATCTGGCAGCATGGCAGATAATGTAGCCAATCAGACTGCACCTCTCTCTCAAGCTGTTATGGACGTCATTTTAGAAGCCAGGAGGCCCAGCCCTAGGAAATCTTAGCAGAAAAATGGAAGAGATTCTGTGCTTGGAACCAGGCACAAGGGCTCAAACCACTTGTCCCTAATATACCTCAGACTTTACAATACCTAACTGAGATGCTGGACAAAGGCCTATCTTTCTCATCTATTAAAATCCATGCCTCTGCCATTTCAGCTCATTACAATATGGAACCTCCTATTTTTTCACATCCTCTACTACGACAGTACTTCAGAGGGCCAAAAAATATAAGACCCCCAAGGAGAGCACCAGTACCAACTTGGGATCTCAATTTTGTTTTAGAAAAACTCACACTGCCTCCTTTTGAAACAGCCAGCACAGCTGAACTAAATTACTTATCATGGAAAACTGCTCTGCTCCTAGCAATAACTTCAGCAAGAAGAGTCTCAGAGTTACAGGCATTAATGGCTGTGGAACCTTTCATCATTTTTCATCAGGACAGGGTTTCTCTTAGGACAAACCCAACATTCATGCTAAAAGTGGTTTCCAATGTGGCCTTAAACCAAACCATTCATTTACCTACTTTCTACTCAAATCCCCAGAATAAAGGGGAGAGACTTCTGCACGCTTTGGATATACACAGACAGCTACAATTCTACTTGGACCAAACAAAAGTTTTCAGAAAAACTGAGCAACTGTTTGTAGCCTATGCAGCAGGATCACAAGGAAAGCCCATTACAAAGCAGACGGTCTCAAAATGGATAGGACACTGCATCCACTTCTGTTATGCACAACATGGCAAATCAGTGACTAAGGGCATTAGGCCTCATTCTACCAGAGCAGCAGCCACTTCAGCAGCATTTCTCAGAGGAGTACCAACCAAAGACATTTTAGAAGCTGCAACCTGGAGCTCAGTGCACACTTTCACCAAGCACTACCACTTACCTCTCTACTCTAAATCCAGAGCAGGCTTTGCCACTGCAGTTCTGCAGGGCCTGGTAACCTCTCCAAATCCAATTTAGACCCAGCCGCCCAACCTCGGCTTTGGGATTCTACCAAAGTGTAATGACTGCAACAGTTAAACACGATGAACATAGTACAGTTGTGTACCTACCATAAATGTAGATGTTTGAGTGTATTCACTGTTGCAGTCCAGGTTATCCACCCACCATCCCCCTTTTCATTGCTGGGACTTTTCTGTACTTCTCAACTCTATACAACCTATGTGGTGTATTTGCTTGTAGATGAAGAAAATGTTTATAGTAATATATGCATGTTTTTTTGGCTATTTTTATCTTTCCAGCCTTCCTATCTGGGGGCAACTGACATCTGGGGCAAGAAAAACTGAAGAAAATGGCGTCTGTTGCAACTTTTATACCCCTGGCGCACTGACGTCAGGGAAGAGGCGGCAGCAACCGACGTCGGACAAAGACTTTGGAACTCGGGCCGACTGCGGGTCGCCTGCCAGCAGGATAACCCAAGTGTAATGACCGCAACAATGAATACACTTGAACATCTGCATTTATGGTAGGTACACAACTGTACTATTCTGCTCCTGGAGCCAGTCCAGAGGGGGCAATACCTCACAACCTTCCATCCCTCTTATCCTGGACTACCTAGCAGAGCTACTTAATAGTGGCCTCTCCTTCTTCTATTAAAATCCTTGCCTCAGCCATTTCAGCTCATATTGATAAACAGGATAGCCCCTGCTCTCTTATCCTTTGATTAAACAATTCCTCAGAGGGGCTTCTAATATCAGATCTCCCAGAAGGCCACCTACTCCAGCCTGGGACCTGAATTATGCTTTGGAAAAACTAACCTTAGCACCCTTCGAACCTGCTGCTTCAGCAGAACTAAGATACTTCTCCTAGATGACTGCTTTTCTCCTAGCTATCACCTCAGCCAGAAGGGTTTCAGAACTTCAGGCACTGATGGCCATTGAGCCCTTCATCATCTTCCATGCAGACAGGGTCTCCCTAAGGACTAATCCCTCCTTTATGCCCAGGGTGGTATCTAATGTAACTCTCAACCAGGCCATACATCTACCCACCTTCTTTCCTAACCCTCAAAACAAGGGGGAAAGAATTCTGCATTCACTAGACGTGCACAGACAGCTCCAATACTATCTGGACTGTACTAAGCCCTTCAGGAAATCAAACCAACTACTTGTCAGCTTTGCCCCAGGGGCAGAGGAGAAGCCCATTTCCAAACATACCATTTCCAAATTGATATCACACTGTATCCTTTTCTGCTACAGATTGCATGAGACCCCCCCCAAGTCTGGTCGAACCCATTCCTCTAGGGCTGCCTCCACTTCCACAGCATTCCTCAGAGGAGTTCCCACCAGGGACATCCTGGAAGCTGCCACCTGGACTTCTGTCCATACCTTTACCAAGCATTGCTGCCTACCACAATTTTCTAAGGCTAGGGCTGGGTTTCCTCTGCAGTTCTGCAGGGCATGCTGACCCATTCCTATGTCTCTTACTAATCCTACCACCCCTTTCCCCAGCTTTGGGAATCCTCCCCCAGGTGATGACTGCAACAGTGAAACACAAAGAACATAGAGTTGTGTACACTTACCATAAATGCAGATGTTCGAGTGTATTCACTGTTTCAGTCCTGGTTTCCCTCCCTCCTTCCCCCTTATATCTTCTTTCTTTAGGGAGACATAAGCTTCTAATGGTGGCTTTTAGCCACCAGGACCACTTTATCATATTTACTTGGGCCTCTGACTGGTTAGGCAAGAAAAACTGATGTAATGGTGTTGGCTGCCATCCTTTATAGCACTGATGACCTGACATCAGTCAAGCCAGTGACAGCAGCTGACGCAGAAGAATATTGACTGTGGTATTCTGGCTGGCCGAGGGCTACCACAGCAGGGATAACCCACAGGTGATGACTGAAACAGTGAATACACTCTAATATCTACATTTATGGTACGCGTACACAACTGTACTTTTTGTAGTTGATAAGCAGTTTATTGACTGGGACCATGTGTATAACTGGGTGGCATTTCTAGCTTGCTTTTCATGGTGCTATGGCTACTGCTAAACTGTTGGTGTATATCATCTGCATACTTAAGCAGCTTTAGGTGTGGCAGTTCAGTGGGTAGATAATTGACAAATGGGGAGAGTAGCAGTGCTCCACAAACAGCTCCTTGAGGTACATCCATGTTGAATAGTCTACTAGGTGAGAAAATATTTGTTCAAGCAAACCCATGGATCTGTTCTGTAGCTAACTTTGGCACCATTGGATTTTTTCACCAAAGATTAATCTTTCTGGTTTCTTCAGGAAAATGTCATGGTTTACAGTTTTAAAGGTCCTGGTCATATCTACAAACAGGCCTGCAGCTATGTGACTTTCATTGAAATCACACTAAATGTTGTCAGCTGCAGTTAAGATGGCTGTAAAAGGGCTGAAGGAATTTTGTAAGCATCACACTGAACTCCATAGCTGTTAATAGGTTTTAGTAGTAATTTATACAAGAGTTTTTCAAATGTTTTAGTGATGGAGCAAGTGTTAGAGATGGGCCTATAATCCTTCATTTTTTTGAGGAGTCACAGATGCTGAAAGTAGTGAGAGATTAAAGATGTGTACGGGATTTAGCCATATCTGAAGTAAATTTAAGAAATGTGGGTTTAGTGTGGAGAATGGGCTTATTCATACAGCACAGGGTCGTTGATCCATCCCAGCCTTCAGTTTCTTCATCTCACTGCATGTGTGATACAATTCTTATACCTTTTATGTACCTGTTCTTTGAGAACATGCAGCAGGTATTACAGGAGACTAAGAAGCCTGCTGTTAAAAAAAAAAAAAAAATCATATTTGGCCAATTAGAAAAGATTTTCTAGAAGGTGCCAAAGCAAGAACCGGGATCATTTTAATACTCAAACACCTCTGGTTTTGCAGTATTTGTGCGAGTTCTCCTCTGGTCTTTCTTACTCTTCTAATAAAATTCAACTGTTGGCCATCTCTGCTCATCTGCCCATGGATCTCCCCCTTTCTATCCTGCCTCAAGTGAAACAGCTTTTAAAATGGAGTTTACATAGCCATCTACCTGGAAAATGGGTGGCTTTTTGGATCTTAATTTTGTACTTTAGAAGCTTGCACATTTTCCATGTGAAACTGATCATGAGTCTGATTTGAAGTTATCTAAGAAAACTGTTTTGTCTGACTTGTGCAAGAAGGGCATTTTAGTTACAAGCTCTTAATCACCATATCTCATCTTTCTCAAAGATAGAATAAATTAAAGAATTGATCCCTCCTTTATGCCCTAAGTGGTTTGAGTTTACATTGAGCCAGACTATTTATCTCCCTGTTTTCTTTCCAGAACCAAAAAAATGAGAGAGAGAATTCTGTATACTTTGGATGTCCACAGGCAACTGTTCTTCGACAGGGCAAAAATCCTCATGAATTCTAATCATCTGTTTGTAACAATCCATGTCAAAATGGACTATTTTTAAATGGTTATCTAATGCTGCTGTTTTTTGTTCTTCACACCATAACGAGACATCTCTAGGCAGAAGCAGGGCCCATTCTCTACAAGAGCTTTGGCTAGCTACGTCTCTGTTTTTTTTTTTTTTGTTTTTTTTGGGGGGGAATGTGGTGGACTCTAGAAATGTTCTTGAGACAGTAACATTGTCTAAGCACACATTTGTCAAGCACTACAAGCTGGATGGTCCAGAGCAGGTTTTGTCAGGACTTTTCTCCAAGGGCTCCTGGACTCTGATCTTTCTTCCACCTCCCTTTCCTTCTAAGCTCTGGTATTTGTCCCCAATAGCTTAGGCTACTGCAGCAGTGATCTAATGATGAACAAAATAAAGTTGTGTAAGTAAGTTTATCATAACAATAGATAATTGACTAGGTCACTTTTGCAGTACAAAGCACCCTGTTTCTTTCCCCATATGTGTCTGTGTGCATCTGTGTGTGCATCTGTGTGTTTATGCAGGGTGTGGGGGTTTTGTTCCTTTCTTCCCTTAGCACATAACTGTCTGGGTAGAGCTGTAACCTTCCTTTTTCTGAGCAGGAAAGCTCCAAGAGTTTGGTGCCCTAACCACTGTCATTTATACCGCTTTTTTCTACAGTGGTTAGGGGGTGTGGAAGGTGCTCCGTCGTCTTATCCTTGACAGGATGTATCCCATATAGCTTTGACAGCTGCTGCTTGGACATCTACTGTTAAAAGTTTACATACAGAGCTGTACTTTTTCCCCAAGCGAAGCCTTCCATCATTCTAGTACACCAGGCAGTCTGCTGCTGGAGCTGTGATGCACAGTCCCATCCTTTTCAGTGCTTGGGTAATGCACAGATTCTTTCTCCTTGTCCCTTTTTACATATCTGTTTTTCTTCCTATTCTCTTTTAACTCAAGATCTGTTATTACGTCTCTTAGCAACTTTTTTCTTTTTGTAGGGTGGTCAGTGGCTGAATGGGTCTGATAAGGCCTTGCCAGCATCTACATTCCTGGTGAGGGTGTTCTCTATGATCCTGTTTAATCTTCTCTTGACTTTTTTTGTTCTAGTTGCAAGTCAAAGGCAGCTTTTTAGAGGTCTTTATCCATGTTCCTTTCTTCTACAGCTGTAGAAATGCCATGTTCTGTGCCTGCTGTGTGGCCTGAAACAGTACAAAATCTGATAGTCACAGGTTTCACTTACTTTTCCCAGTTTAGAAGTAGAGGGGGCATTCACTGTTAATAATTAGACACACTGAAGTTTATATGGAGTGACCAATTTTCACTGATTATTCAGTTCTACCATGGATTCAGTCAAGGCAATGTCTTCTACACCAAGGTGCCATACCAGAAATCCCTTTCAACTAAATTATTTTGGTAGTAGTGTTTTCACTCTTTGTGAAGTATTTCTGCATTTGAGATATTAGCTGTGTCAGACTGCATATTTCATTAATCCCATTTGTAAGAAGGAGCTGGCACCCTCCTTTATACAGTTAGCGAAGTGTGTGTTGGGTGTATACATTCCCTTTACAAATGGAATTGACAGAAAATTCATTTTACTGCTATGATTGACATGACGCACAGCACGGATTTTAAAGTAGTAATGGTTGTTTCAGAAGGTTATGTACAGCAAGTAATACTGGATGCTCTTTCCTTCCTTTGCTGTTTACACCTGTCCTTTATTTTAAAATTACGCTTTGTATTATGTGTATGGGTGTTTTCCTAGATAACTAAATATAAACTCTGACCAAGTACTACTGTGTTTATCTTTAAGTATTGATTGTAGACTTTTTTGCCGGCTTTTAAGATTCTGTAGTTAATGTTTCCAGTCAGCCTGCTAGTGAGAGAGCGATTTTTGAAAGGTGCACATTTGTGTACGTAAAGAAAGCTTCAATTAAAAAAAAATGGTAACATTCAGAATGTGAATTTCAATACAGTCTTGAAATTGCCCGTAGGTGTAAACTTTGGCTCTAGATTGTCACTGTTGATATGACACTCCAACCCCACGTGCAAAAAATGGGACAAGGGGTTATGGATGGATGCTGAGATCGGAAAAGTGTTGGATTTGTTGAACTGGTAAGGCTTGTGAATTTTGGCAAATTTCTAATTTTTTATTGAGTAAAATGAGTGTTTTCTTTTAAATTCCAGTCTTGGATATGTGCTTTTGAAACAGCAGAGTCTTGGAATGGTTGTTTTCAATTGTTGAGCCCAACATAGAAAAAACTGCCATAATTTTGAAAGCATACATTAAGTTTTTTTTTTGCCCCTCCCCCTTCTTGCAGTACTTAATTCACATGGCAGTCCAAGTCACCAGAGACGGGCCAGCATGGGAGAAGTAGGTTAAAGTTCACTACCAGATGCTCGAGGCACATTGAATTTTCACCTTTTCCATTTTTCACTTAGTAATTTCTGTGACGACTGTGCCCTGGCCCAGCAATCAAGGAGCCTCAATCCTCACCACTAACACCAGAGTGGTAGTCTCCTAGAAGAGAGGAAAGGATAACTAATAAACACAGTAGTGCAATTTCCCTTAAGTGCACACAGAGATCACAGTCAGTCTGGGGCTGGCTGCTCCCTTGCTCACCAGGTCTCCAATAAGACTCCCCACTGGCACAGCTATAGGGTCCAGGTCTCAGCCTAGCTAGGCAAGCTAAAACCTCCAGTACCCTCTCTGTCCAACCAGTGCTTTGTGTCCCTGCCCAAGTAGCTGACACAACACACACACACTTTGAGATAAGTATTTATACAACTTCACAGACACTCCTGGGAAAGGCTGACACAGATTCTCCAGCTGTGCCCCTTCACCCAGACCATACGGTAGTAATCCCTGCCACCACCCAGCTAATAATATCAGCTACTAAAAGGCCCTTAAAAGGGTGTCCAATTATTACTGTGCAATATTATTATCCAGTGGTAATGTGACTATTCAGTCTAGGCTTATTGGAAGGGATTAGACAGTAAACTCTATAAATATATAATGTACTCTAAAGCATAATTTCTCTCTACATAAACCAGCCACAGGTAGAAGGTTTTAAAATATTTAATAATAAATAATTAAAACACAAGACAAAACTATTACACCGCAGAGATATCGAAGAGTTCAGAGATCACACAGAAACTTAAAATAATACAGTAGGACAGGTCTGATTTCAAAGAAAAAAATACCTAATTAATCTTTACTAGCTTTAACTATTCCTACAAGAAATCACAGTGCTAGAAACTTACATGTGAGCTTAGGCAGAGTGCTGAGTTAGATATCCAATATCAAAATGCCCCCAGTCTCTTGTGAGAAATAGTATTTAAATATTACCAACAAACATGTCTCCAAGGCCCTCCCAAATTGCATAATTTTTGACACTTAGTCTGGAGTTCTCAGGCCACAAACTGCATTATTTAGCAATCTAACGCCTGCTCAGAAACTTACAACAATATAAGTCATTTCACATGTATACTCTAACACAAACCAGAGCAATAAAGCACATTCCACATCTAAATTCTGGTCATAAACTTTAGCCTTAAAACAATGGGCATGAAACCTTCATCCAGATGCACTGGAGCTGAATTCTAACATGAAAGGGTCACAGCATGCTTCACTGGGCCAGTAGAGTGCAATGTTTTCACATATTTTGCAGTTCCACATTTCACAGTATTCTTTTACACTCAAGAAAATATGCCTGTATTTTACATTTATTTACAAATGCCAGAATTATATATCAAATTCTATTTGACTAGGCTGGCAGCCTTCGCCCATCTCTCCCCAACCGTCACAATTTCTATTGAGTTTTTTATTTTTTTATTTTTTGCAAAAGAGAAGTGAAGTAATGTATTCAGTTTCTTGCTCTGGAAACCCAAGTTAGAAAAAGTATTAAGTTCCTGACGCAAAATTTTAACTTTGTCTTTATATGTGTGGCATTCCACTTTTTTGTTTTATGCAAAAAGTCTTAAGATGGTCTTTGTGTTTGCTAACATAGAAATGCCCTATCCTTTTTGCACATTGTATACATTTAACTGCACTATTCTTTTTGGCAGTCTGTAAACTGTTGTATTTGAAATTTGACAAGACTCAAGTGTGTGAGACTGGAGGATAGTTTGATTAAAGAACAGCTGTTTGCCAGGGACTTCTGGCATTTCAGCAGGTTTGTGTGTGAGGATCCTGAAAATAAGACTGGGTAAATGTAATTTGGTAAATGAATGTTTAAGTCAAGGAAAGCACTGATGTGGTTAGTCCAACAAAATCAGTGCAACATAAGCAGATGCTGGCAAGGAGACCAAGAATTTTTTGATCTGTCGGAATGTTGCTAGTAGACTAGGACCCCCCCCCCCCCATTTGTGTTCTTGCTGTAGATTTATCAGGCCTTGTAAAACATTACAAATGTATCCTGTACTGTTAATGTTGGTAACTCATTCCACCTATTATCCTATCAATGAAGAGGCACTTTTAATGACTGCATTGGCAGCACATATGCTAATGTCTCAGACATTGATTTCTTTAATATGGTAGTCATTTCCTTTAATGTGGCTTGACCATTTGGTTGAGCCTAAACCCATCTCTCTCACACACGCACACGCACACACGCACACACACAGACACCTTATGTCATGCTACCTGTGTAATGAAAGGGACAAGTTCTTGGAAAGATGGCTAAAGTCGCTTTTTCCTCCCTTCAAAGTAAACACTATCTCCACGAAATAGCATATTTACTGTCACATGCAAATAAAGGATGACTTGCGATATTTCATGTATGGTATCCAGTGAAGAAGCTAAACAGCACACACATTCAAAACATTAACTGTACAGCACTTTAGGATTTTGTCTCCTTGGCTGTTGAGTTATTATGCTGTTATAGTTACTTGCTATTCATCAGTGTTAGTTTCTGATATTTTGTCAAGAGAGAAGCTGCCTCTGTTGCTACAGTTTAGTGAACAGAATTTTGACATATCTGGCACAGTGAGCAAATGGAGGAAGGCACTTTGGTACAGAAAATGTTAGTGTTTCACAAAAGCAGCTCTGTTAGTTACTCACTACAAATGAAACAGAAAGGATCCGTATGATTAATGTGGCAGAAACGCATATTAAAGGAGTTGTTGAATATAATTGTACTAGTAGTCTTTACAGAAATTCTTAAAGCAGCAGTTTGGGATGCACCCATTCTGAGGGAGTTACCAAGCAGCCTGCAACAAACGGAAGGCCAAAAAGTATCATGTTATAGGGAAGAGATCCTTTAGCTGCAAAGCAGTAGCTTAAATATGGCAAATCTTATCAGATCACTTTTGGGGTACAATCAAGTAGATTATACCTATCTGCAGTGGTGCTGGGACATTAGTACTGCATAAAGGTAAAAAGTATGAAAAACATTATTTTATTCTAGCTCCAGTGGTTCTTTAAGCTTGTATTTATGTAGCATTTCCTCTCTGCTGATTGTCAGAGGTGCTTATCTTTGCACCTTCAGTAGTGTGACCCCCCCCCCCCCCACATTTGCCTTTTACAGAGGCATCATCATTGCCTTGTACATAGATGCTGAAACTCTGGTTATACACCCGAACATTTGTTTAGCTTAAAAGAGAGGGAACTGTCCTGTAGAATACAGTAATAGCATAGCTGTGGGGCAGCAACAACACGGGGCAATTTTGTAGAATTGTTAGTGCTAAGAATCTGCCAAATTCAGAAGTAACATTTCAGGGTTGGATTTAGATGGAATGTGGTTTGGATTCATAGATTCATAGATTGCCACTAGGCCAACTGCCCCTGTGGGCCATTTTAAGCCTAACCAATTACCCCATGTGAGAATCAAACCCTGTACCTTGTGTTTGTAAGGTAAACACCTTAACATTTATGCCAACCTTGCAACCCTATAATCATGTCCATGACAGCTTTTGAATCCTGGTGAGTTGATAGGGTATTAGAGTACACAGTTGAGAGAAAGCTAGGCTGGATGGCAGTTTTCTTCTGTGAGGTTGTAACATATGGTGTGTTACTGAGTTCATCTTGCACAGAATTAATTTAATATAATCAGTTTGATGTAGAATGTCTTTGACTTTGAGGGTACTGTAACTAGATGTCACAGTATCATACCTTTCGGGTGCAAAAAGATGGACATTTGCTTTCTTGACTGAGGTTCTGTAGGACAGACTACACCCTCATTAAATGTAAGACATTTTTCACTTAACATTGATTCACTCATAAAACATAGGATACCACACGGTAGTATTAAACAATTTAAAATATTGATGTTATGGATGCTTTACCATGATTATTGCAGTACTTCACTACCGAGTTGTATTAAGCATTTCTTCTGCTAAAATATCAGGACATTTGGCATTTTTCCATTTTATTTTTCACAAGATGTAATTGCCCAGGTCTGTGTAACATGCTGATTCAAATGTGCCAACATCCAGCTTGTAATCAGGAGCAGAAGATTTTCAAGCTGGTTTACAGGTGCATTTTAACAGTAGGTGGTGGAATCTGCCCCCTTATGAACATATGCTGGACTTGACTCTTCTGAATACTGAACTTTTTGCAAACTGGAAAAGAATAATGTTTGAAGAAAATAGGGGACATGTTGTGTTATGATTTAGTACAGGAAAGGGAAGTAGATATGAACTGGACAGACTGAGACTTTGTAAATGTTTGACAGGATGGAGATGGTGATGAAGTGGGATATGTAAGGGTGGTAGGAATTCTACAGAGATTAGCTTTGACTGGTAACTCGTTTCAGACATTTTTGCATCCCAGTATGTCTGTAGAGCACTTGGTAAACAAATTCAATATAGCAATTGAATGTAAAAATCAGGTGTGGTGAGTATAGATAGTAAGACTTTTTACGTTGCTTTTGCATCTGTATTTAATGAATATTTTGTGTGAGAGAAAATACTGAATTGTAATTACCTGTGTTATTGACACATCACAGTAACTGAAAGTGGTGCAACATTCCACTATGCTTTGGTGTGCGTGATATAAGCTTCAGTACTGTTCTTCACCCTACAAGTGGGCCATGCTGTCTAGATTAGCTGTATTTTACTGTCATTTTTTTCATTTAAGAATGCCCTGTACTAACTTATTTGTTGGCGTTTCATCCATTTTCCCTAAGTTTCTTTTGCAGGATCGAGTCATTTGTTGTGTAAATAGAATGTTTGCTGGTTGTCTAATTTCAAATTTTTGCTGTAGCTTTGAGTGTCACCTTGGCAGTGGCTTATGAAGGTCATCAAGCTGACCATTTGAGGAAACTGCTTTATTTTTTTTTCCTCCATTTTTTTATGGTTTACCTAGGCAGCTGCACAAGTTCCTGTTGTCCTATTGTTTAAACTAGAAGTAGAAATATAAATCCTTTGAAGACTTTTTTTGCCACAAATCTATCTAGAACAGAAGGTGGTAGGTCCTCACTAGTAATAGAGGAGGGTACCTTTGACTTTATCTCCAATACTTGTACTGCAAAAAAAGGTTAAAAGAGTAAGAAGGCTGATAAGCAAAAAAAATAAAAATAAAATAAAAAAATAAAAAACAGTTGAAAAGGAGAGGATGAAGAAGAATTGAGTAGATCATACTGAGAAACCTAGACTTGCTCATTTGGGGATTTGTTCTCATCAGTGTAACTGGAACTGCTTTTCAGATTCATTATGTCTGCCATTTCAGGCCTGCTTGCTGCACAGCATTCGGCTATCCCTTTCAGGTTTTCCATACTGGCACTGAAATCTTTCATCTGATATAGCTGTGATGCATACTAATGTCACCCATTGATGCCAGGTGCCAGGCTTCAGCTTGCTGCAGCCCGTACTTTGAACGTGATGCAGTATATGTCATTTTACCTAGCACTGCTCCCTAGGTTTTATACGTAAGCAGGTCATATAACTGTGAGTGTCATCACATTTCCCCTACCTGGGAGTACAGTATCACTTTTCTCTAACTGTTTAAGCAAAAGTAGATATTCAGGAACTGTCTTTTCAATCAGACAACTGTGTGTATTGTATTTGGAATGCTGAGAATGATAGACCAACATATCTGAGTACAAATGTTAGTAACCAGACAAGCATCAGTAAAATAGTAGCCTAGGTTGTTGCTCCTGAAAATAAAGAAAGAAAGGAAAAAGACACTGGCCTTATTGACTTTGGCTGCTACACTGGGTAACTGTTATGACTTCATCTTCTAATATCCCTGAATTGGCAGTATTTTTTCTCTTCCTTCTCAGTCTTCAGGTATTCTACTGAGTCCTTCAGGGCATGCTGGCTCAAATAGCGGAGAAGGCCTTGCTTGGGTGTTCCACATTAGTATCTCTTGAAGGACAGGTCTAGATATTGTATGCATACAAAATGTCAGTCTTGTGGGACCTTTCTTTGCAGGTGCATGAAATCCACCCTTGAGAAGCATGGCCTGATGGTAACATAAGGCCTCACACAGGTCTCTCTAATTATACTACATTTCTGGCAGGCACATCTCACAGCAGCTGAGTTCCATCAGCTAGCTGCTGCCAGTTGATCATCTTCACTCTGGGTACCATGCACACTGACTGAATGCAGGTATGCCTCTTTCAGAGCTTGGATTAGGTAGGTTTATCACTTTGTCATAGGAGGTTGGCTCAGGCAGTCCTGTTTCTGAAGCAGTTAAGAAAAATTAATTAGTTCCCTCTCAGACGACTCCGTCATGAATTTGCTTGTTAGAACCCTTTACCACCTCTTTTCCAGAAGTGCCTTAACAAGTGTCTGTGAAGAAGGTGATACCTTGGGTCAGTCCTAGCCATGAAGTCTATATTTAAGAGTTATTTTTTAAACCTGAAAGCATCTAGATTGTGCTTCCTTTCTGCCAAAGAAGGTGGGTGACACATATACGGTCTTGTACCATAGAGGGATAAAGCTTTTATTGCCTCCCGGGTGGCCTGTACTTAAGTAGCAGTATGGGCGCTGCAGGGGCTGGGCTTTGCTGGAGGGGAAGATTGGAAGGAGGGATGCAGCCTATGCCTGCTGCAAGGGTTTCAGGTTGCAAGCTGTAAATACCACTTGAAGAAAAAAAGTCCAGCAGACTGGTAAAGGCAGTTCTTTTTGATATAATGTAATACCACTTGATTGAGAAGTTGCGTATACAGGGATGTGTGCATGCACCTCCCAAAAGATAGGAGCTGTGGAGCTTATAAGGCTGCTGCTGCGGGGTGGGAGGTGGGGTAAGGACACAGTCCCTGGCAGCAATTTGATGTTGCACCAGAGACCTCAGTCTCCTCACTGGTTCCAGATCTGGGTCTGATTGAGCCCGGGAAGGCTAAAGTAAGTTCTGTAGGGCTGGTGAATGGGGAGAAGGAGCTTGTGGCAGCTGCAGACAGGGGAAGCAAAAAAACTGTGGTGGATGCCTTATACAAGCCCTCAGTGAAGTGAAGTGGAGTGAAATCCTGACTAATCATTGTAGCGGTTTGTCTTCGCAGGAGCACTGAAAAATTAGTTTAATTTAAAGTTATTGCATTCCACAATGAAGTGCAAACAGATGTTCCTATTTTGAGAACCATTTTTGTTCTTCTGGTTGTAATTGTTCAGATGGCCCAAACACTTGTATTTGTTACGTGCTTTTTGAGATGCCTCCAGAAACATGGAATGTTTGACCATTTATGTAGTTAAGTGCATAGACAACCCATATCTTTCTAAGCTGTACTAGGCAGAGGCCACATATCAGCCAGCTGCCAATCATGTAGACTTAAAGCTGTTGGTTTTCAGTATCTTTTAATTAAAAGGGTTTTGCAAATGTTCATGTTTCACTGTTGCAGTCATTACTCTTGGGTTGTCCTGCTGGCAGGCTACCCTCAGTCGGCCAGAATTCCAAAGTCTAGGCAGTATCTTTTAATTAAAAGGGTTTTGCAGATGTTCGTGTTTCACTATTGCAGTCATTACTCTTGGGTTGTCCTGCTGGCAGGCTACCCTCAGTCGGCCAGAATTCCAAAGTCTAGGTCCGGCATCGGTTGCTGTCGCCTCTTCCCTGACATCAGTGCACCAGGGTTATAAAAGATGCAGCCGACGCCATTTTCTTCAGTCTTTCTTGCCGCGGGGTGCCCAAAGCAAAAGCAGTTCACAAGTGCCGGTCGGCCGATTCCTGAGATATTCAAATCCGAATTTCAGAGCCAAAGTCTTCTTTAAAGCTAAGGACCCCATTGGGAAACTTTTTTCTTGCTCCAGACCGATGTCAGAAAAAGTTAACAATTGTATTTGTTGTGGGAAGCAAATACCTCATAAGGATTTTCACTCTTACTGTATTCCTTGCCTAGGCCCTGATCACAACGTTGCTAGCGGTCGGTTTTGTGCTAGATTTAACCAACGCACTATTAAGCGTCGGTTTGATTTTGCATTTCATTGCTTTGGCCGAAGATTTAATTATATAATGCCGTTGGACCAGCCGACAACCGGAGTTTACAAAAAAACACAAGGACAAGGAAAAGGATAGGCATCCGAGGTCCAAAACCGACGACGAGGCCTCTGCTAGGCCAGTCGCCGGTTCGCAGTGAGGCGATTTCGCAGCCCCTGGTGCCCCATACCTCAGACCTACAGGCCGCTTCAGACTCCCACGTGGAGCCAACTGGTCTTCTGGATACTCAAGGTACTGGACACTCGGAAATCATTCCCTCAGATGGGTCCGGAGCCGCTGAGCAGGCATCGGCTTCTGAGGGTGTCTTCAGACCTACACAACTATATATTAAGCCATTTTCAGCTTCAAAGACTAAAGCAGCTCTAAAGACAAAGAAACAAGTACAGCATTCTCCTGCTCAGACTTCCATGCCTAAAAAACAGATGCTCAAAATGGCCAAAGACCTAATTACTTTGATCAGGGGCTCCCATCCCCCTCCTGATAAGAGGCCTAGGCAGGAGACAAGAGTATGATTCTTCTGATCAGGTTTCTATTTCCTCTGATTCCTCTTCTGAACAGGATCACTCCATGCTTCCCTTTGAGGATTCTGATGCTGAAGAATCCGTTCCTTCAGCCTCTCCTCCTGAAGATTATTCTTTTGGGGAAACCCTGCATACCATGAGGGAGCATTTCCATTGAGAGAGCCAAGATTATTCTGAATCTAAGAAAAGGCTCATAGACTTTCTGCTACTTCCTCAGCACAGACCCCTTGCTATTCCACCTCTTCTAGACATTGTAGATGTATTTTCATAGTCCGGCCTGTCCCCTGACTCTCTACCCCCTGCACCTGCTAAGCCAGACAGATACTACAGGGTCCCGGATTCTCAAAAATTCCTGTATAAAAACCTTCCTGCTGTCCCAGAAACTATATCTCAGGGTCCCAAAGGGGTCAAAGCTTCCACTGCAAAAAACCCTGTCCCCTCTGATAGGGATTCTAGGGCTCTAGACAGATGGGGAGAAAAAGTCTACACTTCTGCTACCCTGGCTGTAAGGGCTTTAAATTGTCAGTTTCATATGCTTAAATATCAGCAATATTTAATGTCATTGCTTAAACAGAAATTGTTGACAAATACTGAATGTTCAGAGAACAAGGAATTGCAGGATTTACTGCATGCAGCTGAACAAGTGGGAAAGCATACTTTGCAATGTGGTTATGATTCACTGGAGGCCTCTTGCAGGGCCGCTGTTACAGGTTCTGTTATTAGAAGGCATGCTTGGTTAAAGGAACAGAATCTGCCTGATCATGTTAAAGCAAAATTATTAGATGGACCTTTCCAGTGTCAGACAGGCCACAAAGAGTCAGATACAGGCGTCCCAGAGACAGATCTCAGCCCCAAGGCTCATACAGGCCTAAACAGTGGGGTGCTCCTACCTCCAAAAGCGGAGAAGACAAATCACAGCCTTACAGGAAACCGACCCAATGACTTTCCTCTACCAGACTCAAGTACTTTTCTTTTGGAAGCCCCCTTAGGGGAAAAACTAGCTATTTTTTCATGAAATTGGCAAATGGTTACCCAAGACAAATGGGTCCTGAACATAGTGTCCCAAGGCTGCAGGTTCCATTTTCACACACTACCAAGGTCAAAAGGTATGCCAGACCTACCACACAATCAATGGGCAGATTCACAAAAACAAATTACAGCCCTCATGGACATGAGGGCCATTCAGCAAGTACCACAAAAAGAGCAGGGGCAAGGATTTTACTCCAGACTTTTCCTAGTACCCAGAAAGAACAAAACCTGGAGACCAGTACTGGACCTGTCTGTACTAAATACATTTCTGGAAGTTCCAAAATTCAAGATGTTGACTCTACAGCAGCTACTGCCCATGCTGGGCAAGAAGGCTTGGCTTGTAACTTTGGACCTAAAAGAGGCATACCTGCATGTCCCAATCAGACAATCTTGCAGAAGACACCTCAGATTCATAGCTGGCTCAATGCATTACCAATTCTCTGCACTGCCCTTTGGCTTATCTACTGCACCCAGGGTCTTCACAGAATGCCTGGCACCAGTAATTGCATTTTGCAGACTAAAAGGAATTCAAATATATCCCTACTTGACCGACTGCCTAATTCAAGCAGAGAACAGTCATTCTTCTAAAGCATCTGGCGTTTGTAAAAAGATTACTAATTGGCCTAGGGGGTACACAGTAAACGAAAAGAAATCAAAACTAGTGCCCTCTCAAGAGATAATATTCCAGGGTGCAAGCTTAAATATAACTGCCCAGATGGCTTATCTCACGCTAGACAAACAAAAGCATCTGACTACTTACTTCAAGAAATTGGCAACAAAAACCCACTTATCTGCAAGGAAAATCCTGCAGGCCTTGGGTTTCATGGCATTCTACTAATTCCATATGCCAGACTGCATATGAGGAAACTACAACGGTATCTAAAAAGTGTTTGGACTCAGCATTGCCACAGTCTGGAGACAGTAATTGCACTCATTCCCTGCCTGCAACAGGAGTTTCGATGGTGGGCAGAAGCCTGTCACCACAACAAAGGTCTGCCATTCAGTCTACCCACAGCCAGACAGACACTGACAACGGATGCATCAGATTATGCCTGGGGGGGGGGGGGCCCATATGGCAGGAAAATGTATTCAGGGCACATGGCCTGCAAACCAGATGCATCTTCACATCATTCAAAAAGAGATGCTAGCTGTTCAAAATGCTCTGACAGCTTTCAAGGACCTGCTTCATCCAGGACAGTTACTGATAGACAGACAACACTACGGTCATGTGGTACATAAACAAGCAGGGAAGTGCACATTCCTACCCCCTCTGCAGAGAAGCAATGACCTTATGGGACACAGCATTGGCTTTTCAAGTTCACCTGCAAGCAAAATTCCTGCCAGGAAAAACAAATACTCTGGCAGACGAACTAAGCAGAAACCTCATGGATCCCCATGAATGGAAACTGGATCCACAAGTCTTCAGCATGATAATAAGGAAGTGGGGATGCCCAGACATACATCTATTTGCCTTCCCTCACAACTGCCAATTGCAGAGATTTTGCACAAGGATTTATCACAAGCAAGCATGGAAAGTGGACGCCCTATCCTTCAGCTGGAAAAATCTAACAGTATATGCCTTTCCTCCACTGCCTCTTCTTCCCAGGGTGCTCCTAAAGGTCAGACAAGAGAAGCCAAAAATGATACTGATTGCACCAGACTGGCCACGCCAACACTGGTACCCAATCCTAAAGAGCTTGTCTCAAGGTCCAGCATGGATATTGCCTCAAACTTCTCACTTGCTGACCCAACAAAACAATCAGATCCTGCACAGCCAACTCAGGACCTTAAATCTGGCAGCATGGCGGATAATGTAGCCATTCAGAACACTCCTCTTTCAAAAGCTGTTATGGATGTTATCTTGGAGGCCAGGAGGCCCAGTACCAGAAAATCTTATGCAGAGAAATGGAAGGGATTCTGTGCTTGGAACAAGGTATTGACACGTGTGTACCAAATATCCCTCAGATTTTACAGTACCTAACTGAGATGCTGAACCAAAGGCCTCTTTCTCATCAATTAAGAATTATGCCTCTGCCATTTCAGCCCATTACAATGTGGAACCACTTATCTTTTCTCATCCTTTAATAAGGCAGTACCTCAGAGGGGCCAAAAACATTAAGCCTCCAAGGAGAGCACCAATTCTGGCCTGGGACTTCAATTATGTTTCGGAAAAACTCACACTGCCACCTTTCGAGCCAGCATCAACAGCAGATATAAAATTCTTATCCTGGAAAACAGCTCTGCTCCTAGCAATAACCTCTGCAAGGCGAGTCTCGGACTTACAAGCACTCATGGCTGTGGAACCTTTCATCATTTTTCATCCAGACAGGGTTTCTGTGAGGACAAACCCTACATTTATGCCTAAGGTGGTGTCCAGTGTGGCCCTCAACCAAACCATTCACTTGCCTACCTTTTATCCAAATCCACAGAACAAGGTGAGAAAATTCTGCATTCTTTGGACATACACAGGCAACTACGCTTCTACTTGGACAGAACTAAAGCTTTCAGAAAGACTGAACAACTTTTAGTGTCATATGCTGCAGGATCACAAGGAAAGGCTATATCAAAACAGACTATTTCTAAATGGATAGGCCATTGCATCTGTTTCTGCTATTCTCAACATGGCAAGTCAGTGCCTAAGGGCATTAGGCCTCATTCCACCAGAGCAGCAGCCAGTTCAGCAGCCTTCCTCAGAGGAGTACCAACCAAAGATATCTTAGAGGCTGCAACCTGGAGTTCAGTGCACACCTTCACAAAGCACTACCACTTACCTCTTTACTCTAAGTCCAGAGCAGGCTTTGCCACTGCAGTCCTGCAGGTCCTCATAGCCTCTCCTAATCCTATTTAGCCCAGCCACCCATCCTCAGCTTTGGGATTCAACCCAAGAGTAATGACTGCAACAGTGAAACACGAACATAGTACAGTTGTGTATCTACCATAAATGTAGATGTTCGAGTGTATTCACTGTTGCAGTCCAGGTTACCCACCCACCATCCCCCTTTTCTTTGCTGGGTCTTATCTGCACTTCTCTATCCTATACAACCTATTTGGTGTATTTGCTTGTAGATGAAGGAAATGTTATTTTTGTGCATGCATTTTTATTGGCATATTTTACAGCCTACCAGTTTGGCGACACCTGGGGCAAGAAAAACTGAAGAAAATGGCATCTGCTGCATCTTTTATACCCCTGGTGCACTGACGTCAGGGAAGAGGTGACAGCAACCGACGCCGGACCTAGACTTTGGAATTCTGGCCGACTGAGGGTAGCCTGCCAGCAGGATAACCCAAGAGTAATGACTGCTACAGTGAATACACTTGAACATCTACATTTATGGTAGGTACACAACTGTACTTTATTTTAAATGTCAGCAGGTAGTAATAGATACCTACAGATGTCACTTCTCTGAACATTGAAAAGTGTCTGGAGAAAAGGGCAGTCAGACTTTGAAAAGATTGCCAAAAATCTTGACTTCCTCTCTTAATGCAGGAGAGGTACATGGGGTGCTTCCATATTTAGAAGTATTTTAAATGAGTCAACCATATTTGTTATTAATTGCCATCAGTAAAATTGCTAAAATCTAAGAGATCCTGTCCAAAAGGTAAAATTTTAAGATCACTGAACAGCATGCTTACCTAAGGTAGTCCCCACTTTAGTGCTAGGCAGAATATGTTCAAGTACCTTTCTTGGCAAATGTTTGACCTCTTCTACCACTGATTCTAGGGCATGAATTAGGTTGTACGAGTTAGGCAGAGGAGTCTATATACAGTGTAGTACAGGTCCCTCTTGTCTGTGCCTATTTCCTCCCTTGTTCATTGAATTCTTCCTGGCTAAATTAGTGGTAGCTCTTTCCTGTAGTGAGGTCTCTGAATTGTTCAAATTTAGGTGTGCATGTGTGTATGAGTACTGCTGTTTTGGCTGGACCTTTCATAGTGCGAGTCTACGCTTTATGTGGCATGGTTTGACATTTTTTTAGGTCTTGTGCAGGTCTCTGATGACCAGGTGTTTAGCTTATATATTTTTGTCATAACTACTCTTTTGTCTTGCAATTTCTACTTTTTGCTGCCTTGTTCTGACAGTGACAGCAGTTGCTACAAAAAGTAGAGGTTTCCAGAATATTCCTGTGCACTTCATATAGATTCCAGACTGTGATTGGGAATGGTTCATCTTGGATGAGTACATTTAACATTTGTCTTCCTGTCAGGTGAATGATTTCATTGTTGTTTGTGTGCGTTTTCTTTTCTGATATTCATGGATGCCACAATTCTGAAATGTTTGTCTCCTTTGATCAGTTGTGTACCGACTTCCTGCTTGGGCACGTTGTGACATCCCATGGTGGGTTGTGGGGGCACAATTGGTTCCTATAATTACCATGTTCCTTCTTACTGATGCACAGTTTGGATCTTGGTAACTCATGTCATGAGAAAGTTGTCACTTTCATTGCTGAAGTCGCACTAAACTTCAGTGTTCTGGGGTTATTGTTTCACAAGCTCCCCGCACACAGTTGCTTGTTAGAGATGAACAACATTAAAAACTGTCCCAAGTGTCAATGATTCAGTCCTACTACCTATGTAAAAAGATATGAGAGGCTCAAAGTCTTCACCTTTGTCAGTAGAATGACATTTCTCTGAGATAACTAGTGTAGTGACCTGCAGAAGAATCCCTTTTGTGTTTTAAGGTCAGTATCTGATGACAGCAGGTAATGAATCAGTAAGCTGTGCATAGCCAAAGACTTTCCTCGCAAGGTTTAATGCAAAGGCTGCTGCTTATTGCTCTGTTTCCATCAACTCTCCCTTTAGATGAGAGATTGATCTTGTGCATGGAGTGATGCTGAGGGGAACAGACAAAGTGCATTCCTGGTGTGTGAACACCTGTCTTTCTACTTTGGGAGTGATTGGTGCTTTAGTAATCCAGTTCACTGGAAATTAGTTCTTGAGCTTCTGATCTGAGGCTCTGTAATTGAATTTTGGTTTGGAGAATGCATTTCTTTTGCTTTTCTCTTTATGTATTTATCTATACTTGCATAGCGGGATAGTCCGAATGGATTAACAGAAGCAAACTCCTTTTCAGTGGACGCTAGGAGGGAAAAGCTCCATACATCAAAACGAAATTGACAAAGTACAAAAAAAAAAAAAAAAGAGAGCGGTTTCAAAATTTTCCTAGAAGGGTAACATACTGCAGAGTAAGCATAGCAACAAGCAGTAGCAAAGATAGTCTAATCCTACAGATTTACAGTCTCAATACATTTTCACAGTTAAACATACAAAGCAGATTCATGTAGAACAATTTAAAAAAATCAGTCACATTCATATACAGTTACATAACAGTATCAGAGCACAGTCGGGATCATAATCACAATGCAGTACTGAGCATAAATAGGGATAGTAGACCGGAGTTGTCGGATAATAGCCAGAAAGATTGTGTAGAGAGGAGGTATGGAAGGACAGTATAAGTCTAGAGGAATTAAGAGTAAGTGGGTTTGGAAAAGAGGATGGAATAGAGTGGAAAAGATTAATAGAACTGGAGAAGGGGGGAGTTGTAGAGTAAGCAGAATCCATTTGAGTGTGGAGTATCAGTAACAGTAGAAAAGAGTACAAAAAGGAAGCAGAAATGGAACGGAGGAAGGTCTGACGTAAGTTAAACGTAATATTTGTATGAAATATGTGAATGAAGAGAGAGGAGGGAGGAAACACTGCTTAGAAAGGTGGAGACAGTGTAGTATTAGCTTGTTGTGGAACAGGAACAGAGCTATTAATTTAGGAAGGCACACTGGGATAGAGCACCAGTCTACATCCTTGGGTCCTCCTGCTCTAGCGGGATCAACTCTTTGGTTCAGATATTGTGTGTGTGTGTGTGTGTGTGTGTGTGTGTGTGTGTGTATATATATATGTACTGTTCTTGTAGGACCTGTCATCATGGATTTGGGAGCATATCTTTAGGGAGTATGGTTTTGGTGCATGCATTAAACCTTATGAAAGTTTGTCATTTACAAGTTATGCTTTAGGTATTGGCTACCCTGAGAATTGGGCTCCCAGTATTCATTATTCCTCACTGTAGGTGAGCACATGATGCATAGTGGTAGGGTACTGTTTCCCGTCCCCCTGGTGTACACTTCAGGGGATTATAAGCATCCTAGGCCCTTATATCAGAGACAGTAACAAGACACATATCCTCTGATTCTTCTTTTGGGGTGACAAGCTCTTGCAGTCCACTGTAGGACAGTCACTCCTTTTCCTTCATTCCACAGCAGTGGAGCCAATTTCTGTGGAAAAATGCATTGGGAGCCATGAATCATTTTTTTTCCCATAGAACCTGTCCTAAAGGATACCAATTTCTACAGCCTAATAACTTTTGGATTCAACTTCCATTTTCAAGGACACAATGTTTTTTTCCTCAAGCCATCCTAGGAGGAAATTGGCTTTCTTACTGAGAATCCCAGTGCAGATCATATTCTTAAGCAGTCCATTGCTTGGCTAGGGTGACCAGGAGGGTATTCTATTTTGCAGTATATATACCTTTATCTGTCTCAGCTATTGCACTTACAGCCCTTCTTTGTGGACCAAATCCTCTAGTGTCAAGGAGACACTGAAAGACAGTTGCATGACTGCCTCCACAGATAGCTTTTATGTACCCTACAGGAATTCTGATTGTGCTGATATGGAGGTCAGAGCAGCAATTTCAGGTATGTACTTGTAGTGGGTAATGTGGCTTAGCTTTTCTTCAATATCTGAGTTGTTGCAGGTTGTTTTGTATGTCCACCTTTGTGGTAAACTCCTTTCCAGGAACTGGTCTAAAGTTCCCAAACAGGAAATGTCTATTTCAGGCAAATTGATGTGGAATGAAGTAAAGAAATTTAGAAGACTGTTACAACAAAGGACTTGTGTATTGAACTGCAGCAGTGTCCATCTTCTTGAAAACCATCTGTGCTTTTACAGTGCAGCTGTCTTTTGCTCATGTAGGGTTGCCACCTTTTCAAATGGCCAAAGTGGGACATTTTTGGTACAAACATCAGATTTTACAGACTAACACATACCCACTGTCAGTACAAAGGATAGAACTTAACTTTTTTGCCTAAATAAAAGCTTATTCTTGTAACATTTTTGGTTGCTTATTTATTTTATTTATTTTTATTTATTTTACATTTGTTGACCGGGCTAGTCTAGCTGGAGATATTTCCATTTTCAGTAGAGGCCCGGGGAGAAAAGCTCCACTTACTTAATAATAGTAATATATAAAAAAGCAAGATAATCACATCCATTAGGAAGGAATTAAAGTAACATTTTAAAGTAAACCATTGGTATAAAATGTGGAAGATAACATTTACAACATTTATTGAGATAGGTTACAGGCTAGTAGTAGAGTATTAGTCAGGCATAGCCATTGAAGTTTTAGGTGATTTTAAGATTAAGTTTGAAGACAGCATGTTCCATTGTTTACCTGGGAGTATTCTGTTTCCTATACCATTTAGGTATTTTAGATATAAAATAAATGTTTTATGCAACTATTACATAAAATATAGGAAATAATTTTGTCCTAAAATCTCAGGACATTTGCCATTTTTACAATTTTTTGTCAGGACACAACTGCCCAAAGAGGGACTGTCCCTCGCAAAGTGGGACAGGTGGTAACCCTATGCTCATGATGTTTGCAGCAAGTTCCGTTTCATCTAATTTTGTTTTTCATTGTGTTTGAGAACATCGATGTTTGGCAGTTTCCCTTTCCATCTACCACCAGCTTTCTTTTCTTTTCTTTTACACTGACCAAGAGCCAAAAGAAGAGGAGGAAAGCTCTACATGGTGAAGGAACCTTAGTGTCAGTCTGTTGCCTTCTTCACTGCTGTTATCTGCAAAGTCTTCCACTAGGGTACATCCTAGTCATGAGAGTCTAAGTATATTCTTTCTTGTAGAGCCATTACTATAGACAAGTGAGCTCTAGACATGGCCTCTGATGGCTGCATTTGAGAGGAGTTCTGTCCTTTCCAAAGAGCTGTGCCAGAGAACCAGCAGGTTTCTGCAGAGCTCCTGGAACAGGCTCTCTGCATCTCAGAGGGGTTGTTGAGCATGTTCTTTGTTCAAAAAGGCAAAGGCTTATGTTCCTACCCTTTACTTTTTTTTTCTTGTTGCATTCTGGACCTAACTGACCCACATGGAATGTTAGGTTCTGTAAGATTACTTCTCCACGGGGTCATGCTACTTTCATCACTTGGTCACCAGGGTGGCATTCCTAAACATGTTTGTGTTTTAGAATGTTGTGGCATGGGGTTTGCAGGGGAGGTTGTATAAAGTGTTGCTGTCCCCCCCCCCCTCCCTTTTTGAGTTTTACCAAGATCTAGACATTGTCGAAGGAACTTTGCAGAAGAACTTTGGATCATCATTAGATCACTGCTGCAGTAGCTTAAGCTATATGTGGTTATATCCTGCCCAGGAGTTGACAACCGGCTAGCTTGCAGAGCTTAAGGGCAACATCCACATGCCCTAATCTATGTATAGCTCAAGGAAAGCAGTGTAAAGTCACTGGTTATGGCACCAGACCTACAGAACTTTCTTGCTATTAAAGTGTGATCTTCCCTTCTGACTTCAGTTGATCAGTAGTTGGTTAGATGTTCCCCAAGGCCTGGCAGATAAGTACCTCATTGAGGAATGCCTTCTACTTCAGCAACTTTTGTGTAGAAAAGCTTGCCCTTTCTGGCAAAAATTGTTGCTAAGGTCAGAACTGGACTGGTGGTTAGTGGTTTTCACTATAAATGTAACTTTAAAAGTTACATTTTAGCCATAATTCCCTGAGGAGAATATCTTTTCAAATTGTATTTTTTTGTGAGAAAAAGTTAAGATATATTTTTCTATAAAAATAAAAAAGTAAAACCTAACTAGGGGCTAGTACTAGTGGTTTTGGTGGTGTCATTACAAATGACCTCAAAACTTGCTTTTTTCAGTTTGGTTGTACCACTAACTGAGCAAAGATTTGCTTGCTGCTCATCAGACACTTTTTCTGGTGGAAACATGGAACATATGTCAGACTGTTAAGTTATAATGAACAAAAAGAAGAAAGTTTATGGGAGTCTTCGAACCAATATCTTCTTGGCTTCAGCTGCTGAGCAACTCTGCTGTACCCATTTTGGGCACCATGGACCACTCATTTATTTCTCTCCCACTGGTGGTGGTCCTTGAGAAGGTACTAAGGACCAAGAGTCCAGGCATGTCCTCTGTGGCTGTTTAACTGTCCTCTTCGGGCAAAGGAAAACCACAGAAATTGATATTGGAGGAGGGAGTGTATAATGCTTTATCACAAAGCTTGCCTATGGAAATTGAGCCTCAAGGAAGAGGCGGAGGGGGTTCTGCAAAGTAAGGAAAACAAAGTTGGGCATTTCTCTTTTGTTTCATATAAGACAGAAGGAGAAGATTGGCCGAATTTTGCTATGCATTTACTTCAAGCCATTCAGTCTTTAAATTCTTTCCCAGGTTTTAAAAGAAAGATGTTTTCATCTCTCTGTTTCTGAGTCTGAGACACACAAATTTGATTTAGATGGTGTTTCTCAAGATGTTCTTCATATGAATCATTGCTCAGCAGCCTAAGCTGTATGAGAACTATTAGTCAGCTTGAGCTGAGATGACTAAAAGTCAGGTTTGGGCACCAATCCATTCAGAGCTTTCCTCACACTAAAGAAAGTACTCGTCTGCAGGCTTTCAAGGATCAGTGGTTGATTAACTCTGTGACTGGACAGATAAGTGCCCTTCATGGGGAAAAAAGTTTTTACTTTTACTGTTTATTTTTACTGATGTTCATCATGTTACACTGTTGCAGTCATTACACTTGGGTTATCCTGCCGTCAGGTGGTTCCCCAGTCGGCCTGAGTTCCAAAGTCTTGGTCCGGCGTCGGTTGCTGTCGCGTCCTCCCTGACGTCAGTGCGACAGGGGTATATAAGATACAGCCGACACCCTTTTCTTCAGTCTTTCTTGCTGCGCGGTGCCCGAAGCAAAAGCAATTTGCAAGTGCCGGTCGGCCATCTCCTGAGATTTGCATTCCGAATCCAGAACTGAAGTCTTCCACAAAGCTAAGTACCCCGTTGGGGAAACTTTTTCTTGCCTCAGACCAATATCAGTAAAAGCTAATAACTGTATTTCTTGTGGGAAGCAAATATCTCATAAGGATTTCCATTCCTATTGTATCCCATGCCTAGGCCCTGACCACGATGTAACTGGTTGTCGGTTTTGTGCTAGGTTTAACAAGCGCACTATTAAACGTCGGTTTGATTTTGTCCAACATTACTTTGGTAGAAAATTCAATTATACCATGCCGTTGGAACTTCCGACTACCTGAATACACAAAAAGCGCAAAGGCAAGGATAGGCATCCGAGGCCCAAAACTGACAAAGCCTCTTCTAGGCCAGTCGCCGGTTCTCCAGTTTTCAGCGAGGTGCCTTCGCAGCCCCTGACCACTTCTGTAGAACCACAAGCCGCCTCTGACTCCCACGTGGAGATGGCTGGGCCTTCGGACGCACAAGTTCTGCAGCCTACCGAGACTAACCTTTCCAGAGGGATCCGGAGTAGCTGAGCAACCCACAGCTGCAGAGGGTGTCTTCAGACCTACTCAGTTAAGCATTAAACCCTCATCTAAGTCAAAGCCTCCTTTAAAGTCAAAGAAACAAATACAGCATTCTCCAGGACAGGCCTCCATGCCTAAGAAACAAATGCTCAAAATGGCCGAAGACCTAATCACTCGGATCAGGGGGCCCCATCCCCCACCTGATAAAAGGCCTAGACAGGATGCAGACTATGACTCATCCCACCAGGTGTCCATCTCTTCTGATTCATCCTCAGACCCAGGCTATTCTTTACCCCCTTATGAGGATTCTGATGCTGAGGAATCTATTCCATCAGCCTCACCGCCTGAGGACTACTCCTTTGGGGAAACCCAACATACCATGAGGGAGCATTTCCACTGGGAAGGCCAGGATTATTCAGAATCCAAGAAAAGGCTCAGAGACTTCCTTTTATTACCTCAACACAGACCCCTTGCTATTCCACCAGTGTTAGATATTGTGGATGATGTGTATACTGAATCCAGCTTAAATCCTGATTCCTTACCTCCAGCCCCTGTTAAACCTGATAGATACTACAGAGTCCCTGACTCACATAAATTTCTGTATAAAAGTCCTATAGCTGACCCTGAAACTATTTCCCAGGGCCCCAAAGGAGTTAAGGCCTCATCAGCCAAGAATCCAGTTCCCTCTGACAGAGATTCCAGAGCATTAGACAGATGGGGAAAGAAAGTATTATACGTCTGCAACTTTAGCAATGAGAGCCTTAAATTGCCAGTTTCACATGCTAAAATATCAGCAATTTTTGATGTCTCAGTTAAAACAAAAAATGCTTCCAGAATCAGATCCTCCTAATTTTAAGGAAATGCAGGATTTATTGCATGCAGCTGAACAAGTGGGAAAGCATACTTTGCAAAGTGGTTTTTATTCTCTAGAGGCCTCCTGCAGAGCAGCAGTTACAGGCTCTGTCATTAGAAGACATGCTTGGTTAAAAGAACATACGTTACCAGATCATGTTAAAGCAAAATTATTGGATGCACCTTTGCAGCAGGATGTGTTATTTGGAGATAAAAGCAGAAGAGGTACTAAAGAAAATGGAGGATAAGGCAAACTCTATGCAAACGGTGAAGGATTTCTTACAGGTTCAGCCTCCTAGATTTAGCAGAAACTGGCCAACTAAGAATTGGTCCTTTCCAATTACAGACGGACCTCAAAGGGGAAGATACAGACGTCCAAGAGGTAGAGGTCAAACACAAGGTACTTACAGGCCTCGACAATGGGTTGCATCAGGCCAGAAAGAAGGGGAAGACAGGCCCCAACCATATAAAAAACCGCTCCAATGACTTCCCACTACAGCTGCCAAACAGTTCTCTCTTGGCAGCCCCCTTGGGAGGAAAACTGGCACTCTTTTACCACAATTGCCAAATGATCACCAAAGACAAATGGGTTCTCAACATTGTATTTCAAGGTTACAGGTTCCACTTTCACACTCTGCCAAGGTTAAAAGGAATGCCAAATCTGCCACCAAATCAATGGGCAGAGGCTCAAAAACAAATTACAGCACTGATGGATATGAGAGCTATTCAAAAGGTACCATCACAGGAGCAAGGACAAGGATTTTACTCAAGACTCTTTCTGGTACCCAGAAGGGACAAAGCCTGGAGGCCCATTCTCGATCTTTCATCTCTAAACACTTACCTGGATGTTCCGAAATTCAAAATGTTGACATTACAGCAGCTTCTTCCCATGCTGGGCAAGAAAGCTTGGCTCGTGACTTTGGACCTCAGAGGCATACCTGCATGTCCCTATCAGACAAAACTGCAGAAGATACCTCAGATTCATAGCGGGTTCAATGCACTACCAATTCTCTGCACTGCCCTTTGGCTTATCTACTGCACCCAGGGTCTTCACAAAGTGCCTGGCACCAGTAATTGCATTTTGCAGACAGAAAGGAATTCAAATTTATCCATACCTCAACGACTGCCTGATTCAAGCAGAGAGCAAGGACATTCTTTTGAAGCATCTGGCATTTGTAAAAAAGTTAAGTTGCCTAGGGTACACAGTAAACGAAAAGAAATCAAAACTAGTGCCCTCACAAGAGATTATATTCCTGGGTGCCAGCTTGAACACAACGGCCCAGATGGCTTATCTCACGCCAGACAAACAAGGACAACTGACTCAATACTTTCAGTTGATGGCAACAAAGACCCAACTCCCTGCAAGAAAAATTCTGCAGGCCTTGGGTTACATGACATCTTGCATAGTACTAATTCCATATGTCAGACTGCATATGAGGAAACTACAATGGTACCTAAAGAATGTATGGTCTCAACACTGTCAAAGTTTGGAAACAGTTACACCACTAATCCCTTGCCTTCAACAGGAGTTTCAATGGTGGGCTCAAGCTTGTCACCTCAACAAGGGACAGCCTTTTACACAACCCACAGCTATGCAAACACTGACAACAGATGCATCGGATTACGCCTGGGGAGCACACATGGCAGGCAAATGTATTCAGGGCACGTGGCCCGCAGAACAAAGGCATCTTCACATCAATCAAAAAGAGATGCTAGCTGTACAAAATGCGCTTATAGCTTTCAAGGACCTGCTGCATCCAGGACAACTACTACTAAAGACAGACAACACCACAGATGTTCGTGTTACATTGCTGCAGTCATCACACTTGGGTTATCCTGCCGTCAGGCGGTCCCGCAGTCGGCCAGAGTTCCAAAGTCTTGGTCCGGCGTCAGTTGCTGTCGCTTCTTCCCTGACGTCAGTGCGTCAGGGGTATATAATATGCATCTGACACCATTTTCTTCACTCTTTCTTGCCGCGCGGTGCCCGAAGCAGTTCGCAAATGCCGGTCGGCCGACTCCTCAGATTTTCGAAGTCGAATTTCAGATCCGAAGTCTTCAATAAAGCTAAGTACCCCGTTGGGGAAACCTTTTTCTTGCCTCAGACCGATGTCAGAAAAAGTTAATAATTGTACTTCTTGTGGGAAGCAAATACCTCATAAGGACTTCCACTCTTACTGTATTCCATGCCTAGGCCCTGATCACGACGTCACTAGTTGTCGGTTTTATGCTAGATTCAACAAACACACTATAAAAACACGTTTTGATTTTGCTTTACACTACTTTGGCCGAAGGTTCAATTATACCATGCCGTCTGATCAGCCGAAGACCTCAATACTGAAAAAACGCAAAGACAAGGATAAAGACAGGCATCCGAGGTCCAAAACCGATAATGAAACCACTTCTAGGCCAGTCGCCGGTTCTCAGTGAGGTGCTTTCGCAGCCCCTGACACCCGCTACCTCAGAGCCACAGGCCGCTTCCGACTCCCACGTGGAGACATCTAGGCCTCTGGAAACTCAAGGTATTGGGCCTATGGAAACTAATCCCTCAGATGGGTCCAGAGCCGCTGAGTAGGCATCGGCTTCTGAGGGTGTTTTCAGACCTTCACAACTTACCATTACAACAACAGCCAAGACAAAGGTACCATTAAAGACAAAGAAACAAGTACAGCATTCACCTGGACAGTCCTCCATGCCTAAGAAACATACTTAAAATGGCCGAAGACCTCATTACTCTAATCAGGGGTTCCCATCCCCCTCCTGAGAAAAGGCCTAGGCAGGATACAGACTGACTCCTCTGATCAGGTTTCCATTTCCTCTGATTCCTCTTCAGACCAGGGATACTCTTTACCCCCTTATGAGGACTCTGATACTGAGGAATCTATCCCTTCAGCCTCTCCTCCTGAGGATTATTCTTTTGGGGAAACGTTGCACACCATGAGGGAACATTTCCATTGGGAAAGTCAGGATTACTCAGAATCCAAGAAAAGGCTCAGGGATTTCCTCTTGCCTCAGCACAGGCCCCTGGCTATTCCGCCTGTGCTAGACATTGTGGATGATGTGTTCTCTGAATCCAGCTTATCTCCTGACTCTTTGCCCCCTGCTCCAGCCAAGCCAGATAGGTATTATAGAGTCCCTGGCTCTCACAAGTTTCTTTACAAAAACCCTTCTGCTGATCCAGAAATTATTTCCCAGGGTCCAAAAGGGGTTAAGGCTTCCATTGCAAAACGTCCAGTACCATCTGACAGAGATTCCAGAGCTTTGGATAGCTGGGAGAAGAAAGTATTACACGTCTCCAACTTTAGCAGTAAGAGCTTTAAATTGCCAGTTTCACATGCTTAAGTACCAACAATATTTAATGTCTCAGTTAAAACAGAAAATGCTTGCTAGCTCAGAAGCTCCTGATTGTAAAGAAATGCAGGATTTATTGCATGCAGTTGAGCAGGTGAGAAAACATACTCTGCAATGTGGATGTTCATTGTGTTACACTGCTGCAGTCATCACACTTGGGTTATCCTGCCGTCAGGCGGTCCCGCAGTCGGCCAGAGTTCCAAAGTCTTGGTCCGGCGTCAGTTGCTGTCGCTTCTTCCATGACGTCAGTGCGCCAGGGGTATATAAGAGGCATCCAACGCCATTTTCTCCAGTCTTTCTTGCCACGCGGTGCCCGAAGCAGAAGCAGTTCGCAAGTGTCAGTCGGCCGGCTCCTGCGATTTTCAAATCGAATTTCAGACCGAAGTTTTTAATAAAGCTAAGTACCCCATTGGGGAACCTTTTCTTGCCTCACTCCGATGTCAGAAAAAGTTAATTGCATTTCTTGTGGGAAGCAAATACCTCATAAGGACTTTCATTCTTATCGTATTCCTTGCCTAGGCCCAGACCACGACGTCACAGGTTGTCAGTTTTGTGCTAGGTTTAACAAACGAACTATTAAACGTCTGTTCGATTTCACCCATTATTTTGGTAGGAAATTTAATTATACCATGCCATCGGAGCAACTGATGACCGGAATGCATAAAAAATGCAAAGATAAGGACAGGCAGCCGAGACCCAAACCAGACTCCGAGGCCACTGCTAGGCCAGTCGCCGGTTCTCTGGTTTTCAGTGAGGCGCCTACGCAGCCCCTGACGACCACTGATTTAGAATCCCAGGCGGCATCCGATTCCCAAGCGGAGATTGCTAGGCCTCCGCAACCTTTATCTTTAGGCCCTTCCGACTCCATGACTGAAGGAGATTCCGGTGCAGTTGAAACGCCTTCAGTTGCAGAAGGTGTCTTCAGACAGACTACACTCACTATTAAATCCTATGCAAAGCTGAAAACTCCTTTAAAAGCAAAGAAGACTGTACAGCAGTCTCCAGTACAAGGCCCCATGCCTAAGAAACAGATGCTTAAGATGGCTGAAGACTTAATTACCCTAATCAGGGGTTCCCATCCCCCTCCTGATAAAAGGCCTAGACAGGAGGAGGACTACGCTTCCTCTGACCAGGTTTTAATTTCCTCAGATTCTTCTGAGGAACAGGAATGCTCTTTTTTTCCCCCTTATGAAGACTCTGATGCTGAAGAGTCTATTCCTTCAGCATCTCCCCCAGAAGACTACTCTTTTGGGGAAATTTTACATACCATGAAGGAACATTTCCACTGGGAAGGCCAGGATTACTCTGATTCTAAGAAAAGGCTCCGAGAGTTCCTTTTACTACCCCAGCACAGACCACTTGCTATTCCACCCGTGTTAGACATTGTGGATGATGTTTATTCACAATCTAGCCTTAACCCAGATTCACTACCATCTGCACCAGCCAAACCAGACAGATACTACAGAGTCCCTGACTCACACAAATTCCTATATAAAAGCCCTGTTGCTGACCCAGAAACCATTTCCCAGGGTCCCAAAGGGGTTAAGGCCTCTATTGCTAAAAATCCTGTACCCTCTGAAAGGGATTCTAGAGCACTAGATAGATGGGGAAAGAAAGTATATACCTCAGCTACTCTAGCTATGAGGGCCTTAAATTGCCAGTTTCGCATGCTGAAATATCAACAATATTTGATGTCTCAATTAAAACAAAAAATGATCACCCATATACAGAGCAGCCTGATTACAAGGATATGCAAGATTTGTTGCATGCAGCTGAAAAAGTGGGAAAACATACTTTGCAATGTGGATTTGATTCATTGGAAGCTTCTTGTAGAGCAGCAGTGACAGGGTCTGTCATACGTAGGCATGCTTGGTTAAAAGAACAAACTTTACCTGTTCATGTTAAAGCCAAGTTATTGGATGCACCTTTACAGCAGGATGTTTTATTTGGTGTAAAAGCAGAAGAGGTTTTAAAGAAAATGGAGGATAAGGCAAAATCTATGTAGACGGTCAAGGATTTATTACAGGTTCAACCCCCTCGTTTCAGCAGAAATTGGCCAACCAAAAATTGGTCCTTTCCAGCTTCTGACCGACCACAGAGGGGCAAATACAGACGTCCAAGGGGCAGAGGTCAGTCACAAGGCTCTTACAAGCCTCGACAATGGGGTGCCACAACCCAGAAAGGAGGAGAAGACAGGTCTCAAGCTATCAGAAGACAAATACTATGACTTACCCCTCAGACTGCCAAGCAAATCCCTCTTGGCAACTCCCTTAGGAGGAAAACTAGCACTTTTTGCAGACAACTGGCACATCATCACAAAAGACAAATGGGTCCTAAATATTGTACTCTTCATGCTGAAGTTATTGCTAGCAGCAGGGCAGATGTTCATCGTGCTATACTGCTGCAGTCATCACACTTGGGTTATCCTGTCGTCAGGCGGTCCTGCAGTCGGCCGAATCCCAAAGTCCTAGTCCGGCGTCTGTTGTCGTCGCCTCTTCCCTGACGTCAGTGCGACAGGGGCATAAAAGAGACAGCCAACGCCATTTTCTTCAGTCTTTCTTGCCGCATGGTGCCCGAAGCAGAAGCAGTTCGCAAGTGCTGGTCGGCTAGCTCCTGAAATCTTCGAATCGAGTTTCAGTCCGAAGTCTTCTCTAAAGCTAAGTACCCCGTTGGGGAAACTTTTCTTGCCTCAGACCGATGTCAGACAAAGTTAATAATTGTATTTCTTGTGGGAAGCAAATACCTCATAAGGATTTTCATTCTTATTGTATTCCTTGCCTAGGCCCAGACCATGACGTCTCCAGTTGGTTTTGTGCTAGGTTCAACAAACGTACTATTAAGCATCGGGCAGAATTCGCCCAGCATTATTTTGACAGAAAATTTAATTATAGCATGCCATCGGAGCAGCCGACCTCAGCAGTGATTAAAAAGCGCAAAGATAAGTACCGGCAGCCAAGGCCAAGATCAGATACCAAGGCCTCAGCAAGGCCTGACGCCGGTTCTCTGGTTTTCAGCGAGGTGCCTTCGCAGCCCCTGACTACCGCTGATTCAGAATTTCTGACGCCATCCCAAACTGAAACAGTTGGGCCTCAGGATCCGGTTCCACCTCACTCCTCGCACGCCAGCCCCGACAGGGATCCGGAAATTTTGGATAGGCCTTCGGTCTCAGAGGGTGTTTTCAAACCGACAACTGCCTCCGCCAAGCCTCATGCTAAGCTCAAAGCCCCCTTGAAAGTTAGAAAACCGGGGCCACCCCCCCCCCCACAGGCCCCTATGCCTAAAAAACAGATGCTTAAGATGGCCGAGGATTTAATTACCCTTATCAGGGGATCCCAACCCCCACCTGACAAAAGGCCTAGACTGGAGGAAGATTATCCTTCCTCTGACCAAGCATCCATTTCCTCAGGCATCTCTGACGACCAGGATTACTCCTTCCCTCCATATGAAGACTCGGATGCTGAAGAGTCCATTCCCTCTGCCCCCCCCCCCCCCGAAGACTATTCCTTTGGGTAAACTTTACACACCATGAGGGAACACTTCCACTGGGAAGGCCAAGATTACTCTGACTCCAAGAAAAGACTCTGTGAGTTTCTTCTTCTTCCACACCATAGACCCCTGGCAATCCCTCCAGTTTTAGACATTTTGGATGATGTTTTCTCTGAATCCAGTTTAAACCCAGATTCCTTACCTCTAGCACCAGCTAAACCAGACAGATACTACCGAGTTCCTGATACTCATAAGTTTCTATACAAAAACCCTAATGCAGACCCCGAGACCATTTCCCAGGGTCCTAAAGGGATTAAGGCCTCTACTGCTAAGAATCCACTTCCTTCTGAAAGAGATTCCAGAGCATTAGAAAGATGGGGAAAGAAAGTGCATACGTCTGCCACTTTGGCCATGAGGGCATTAAACTGCCAATTCTACATGTTAAATTACCAACAGTATTTGATTACACAGTTAAAGCAGAAGCTGATCCCTCAGACAGATCAACTAGATTTGAAAGAGATGCAGGATTTGCTGCATGCAGCAGAACAAGTGGGAAAACATAACTTAGTGTGGTTTTGATTCATTGGAAGCCTCATGTAGAGCAGCTGTCACAGGGTCTGTCATACGTAGGCATGCTTGGCTTAAAGAACAAGCCTTAAAAGAACATGTCAAAGCAAAGTTATTGGTTGCCCCATTGCAGAAAGATGTGTTATTTGGTGTCAAAGCAGAGGAAGTTTTGAAGAAAATGGAAGAAAAGGCAAAATCTATGCAAACAGTTAAAGATTTTTTACAGGTACAACCTACTCGTTTCAGCAGAAACTGGCCATCAAAAAACTGGTCCTTTCCTGCATCAGACCGACCCCAAAGAGGTAGGTACAGGCGCCCAAGGGGCAGAGGCCAGCCACAAGGTTCTTTCAGGCCTGGACAATGGCATACAGCAACTCAAAGAGGTGGAGACGAAAGATCTCAACCCTTCAGGAAACAAACACAATGACTTCCCTCTTCGCCTGCCAAGCAAAATTGCCCTGGCAGCACCTTTGGGAGGGAAACTGGCTCTATTTCCACAAAATTGGCACATCATCATAAAGGACAAATGGATTCTGGACATTATTACCCGAGGCTACAGATTTCACTTCCACACCTTACCTTGGATGAGAGGCATGCCAAATTTGCCTCCAAACCAATGGTCAGAGGCTCAAACTCAAATTTCAGCTCTCATGGATATGAAAGCAATTCAAAAGGTACCTACAAAAGAGCAAGGTCAAGGTTTTTACTCGACTGTTTCTAGTCCCAAGAAAGGACAAAGCCTGGAGGCCCATCTTAGACCTCTCAATTCTGAACATATACCTGGAGGTACCCAAATTCAAAATGCTCACACTACAGCAGCTCCTTCCCATGCTGGGCAAGGAGTCTTGGCTGGTAACGTTGGACCTCAGAGGCATACCTGCATGTCCCTATCAGACAAGATTGCAGAAGATACCTCAGATTTTTGGCAGGTACAGCGCATTATCAATTCTCTGCATTGCTCTTTGGCTTATCTACTGCGCCCAGAGTATTTACGAAATGCCTGGCATCAGTAATTGCATATTGCAGACAACGAGGAATGCATATTTATCCATATCTGAACGACTGCCTGATCCAAGCGGACAAGGACATTCTATTACAGCATCTGGCTTTTGTAACACAGCTGCTCAGTTGCCTAGGGTACACAGTAAACAAAAAGAAGTCAAAACTAATACCCTCGCAACAGATAATATTCCTGGGTGCCAGCTTAAATACAACGGCCCAGATGGCTTACCTCATGCCAGGCAAACAAAAGCAATTGACTCAATACTTCAAAAAGATAGCAACTTTTACCCAGCTCACTGCAAGGAAAATCCTGCAGGCATTGGGGTTCATGGCATCATGCATTCAACTAATCCCATATGCAAAGCTGCATATGAGAAAATTACAGTGGTACCTGAAAAGTGTATGGTCTCAACACAGGCACAGCCTCGAAACAAATATACCTATCATTCCCTGCCTTCAAAAAGAGTTCCTATGGTGGGCTCAAGCATGTCAAACAAACAAGGGTCTTCCTTTCGTCTTACCTCCAGCAAACCAAACCATAACAATAGATTCTTCAGACTACGCCTGGGGAGCACACATGGCAGGACAGTGCATACAGGGCAAATGGTCTGCAAAACAAATGCATCTTCACATCAACCAAAAGGAGATGCTAGCTGTGCAAAATGCACTGACAGCCTTCAAGGACCTCTTGCATCCAGGACAACTTCTAATAAGGACAGACAACACCACAGTTATGTGGTACATAAACAAACAGGGAGGAACACACTCCTACCCTTTATGCAGACAGGCTATGACCTTATGGAACACAGCTTTGACCTACCAAGTACAACTACAAGCACAATTCCTGCCAGGAAAGGAAAACATATTGGCAGACGAATTAAGCAGAAATATGGTAGACCCTCACGAGTGGAGACTACACCCACAAGTATTCTCAATGATAACTCAAAGATGGGGATGTCCAGACATAGATCTGTTTGCCTCCCCCAACAATTGCCAATTACAAAAATTCTGCACAGGGACTTATCACTCCCTAGCCTGGAAAGTGGACGCCCTATCATTCAGTTGGACAACACTGATAGTCTATGCCTTCCCTCCACTACCTCTATTGACCAAGGTATTATTGAAGGTCAGATCAGAGAGACCACTAATGATCCTCATTGCTCCGGACTGGCCACGCCAGCACTGGTACCCATTGCTAAGGAACTTGACTCACAGCCCTCCATGGATCTTGCCTCAATTCCCACTACTGTTGACTCAGAAAAACTATCAAACCCATCACAGCCAGCTCAGAACTTTAAATTTAGCTGCATGGAGAATTCCTTAAATTATCAATCAACACTTCTCTCAAAGGACGTCCTGAATGTAATTATGGAGGCCAGGAGGCCCAGCACCAGGAAGACTTACTCAGACAAATGGAAAAGATTTTGTGCATGGCACCAGGCTAAAGGTCAAAATCCTTGGACACCAAACATTCCTCACATACTACAGTACCTAACTGAGATGCTACACAAAGGCCTTTCCTTCTCCTCCATTAAGATCCATGCTTCAGCCATTTCAGTTCACTATAATACGGATCCCCCAATTTTCTCGCACCCTTTACTTAGGCAGTTTTTCAGAGGGGCTAAGAATACAAGACCCCCCAGAAAACCACCAACACCAACTTGGGACCTGAACTTCGTTTTAGAAAAGTTAACACTACCTCCTTTCGAACCAGCTTTCTCAACAGAACTACAATACTTGTCCTGGAAAACGTCCTTGTTACTGGCTATTACCTCAGCGCGCAGGGTCTCAGAACTACAGGCACTTATGGCCGTGGAACCTTTCATCATTTTCCATCAGGACAGAGTCTCTTTACGAACTAACCCTACCTTCATGCCCAAGGTAGTATCCAGTGTGGCTTTGAATCAGTCCATTCATTTACCCACCTTTTATCCTAACCCACAGAATAAAGGAGAAAGGCTCCTTCACTCTTTGGACATTCACAGACAGCTACGTTACTATTTAGATAAGACAAAGATCTTCAGAAAAACTGACCAACTCTTTGTATCATATGCTGCAGGTTCACAAGGAAAGACTATTTCAAGGCAGACCATATCTAAATGGATAGCACATTGTATCCGCTTTTGCTACTCGCACCATGGGAAGGCAGCGCCTGTCTATTAAATCCCATTCTACCAGAGCTACTGCAACCTCAGCAGCCTTTCTCAGAGGGGTTCCAACCAAAGACATTCTGGAGGCAGCTACTTGGAGTTCAGTGCACACCTTTACCAAGCACTACCACCTTCCATTATACTCAAAAACCAGAGATGGTTTTGCCACTGCAGTTCTGCAGGGCATCCTAGCATCACCTAACCAAGTTTAGTACCAGCCACCCTTCCATAGCTTTGGGATTCTACCCAAGTGTGATGACTGCAGCAGTGTAGCACGATGAACATAGTACAGTTTTGTACCTACCATAAATGTAGATGTTCGAGTGGTTATACTGCTGCAGTCCAGGTTACCCTCCCTCCATCCCCTCTACATACCAGGGTGTTAGTTACAACTCCATGTACATCAATCTATTGGAAGCATGTCTATATGGTGTATTTGCTTACAGCTAGTACTATTGCTTATCTACTAAGGTATTGTTGCATAACTATTGTATTGCCTTCCTAGTTGGGGGCACCTGACATCTGGGGCAAGAAAAACTGAAGAAAATGGCGTCAGCTGTCTCTTTTATACCCCTGTCGCACTGACGTCGGGGAAGAGGTGACGACAACAGATGCCGGACCAGGACTTTGGGATTTGGCCGACTGCGGGACTGCCTGACAACAGGATAACCGAAGTGTGATGACTGCAGCAGTATAACCACTCGAACATCTACATTTATGGTAGGTACAAAACTGTACTTTACAGGTTCTATCATTAGAAGTCATGCTTGGTTAAAAGAACATACGTTACCAGATCATGTTAAAGCAAAACTGTTGGATGCACCTTTGCAGCAGGATGTGTTATTTGGAGTTAAGGCAGAAGAGGTATTAAAGAAAATGGAGGATAAGGCAAAATCTATGCAAATGGTGAAGGATTTCTTACAGGTTCAGCCTCCTCGATTTAACAGAAATTGGCCAACAAAGAACTGGTCTTTTCCAGTTACAGACAGACCTCAAAGGGACAGATACAGACGTCCAAGAGGTAGAGGTCAACCACAAGGTCCTTACAGGCCTCGACAGTGGGGTGCTTCAACCCAGAAAGAAGGGGAAGACAGGCCCCAACCATATAAAGAACCGCCCCAATGACTTCCCACTACAGCTGCCAAACAGTTCTCTCTTGACAGCCCCCTTGGGAGGAAAACTGGCACTTTTCTATCACAATTGGCATATGATCACCAAAGACAAATGGGTTCTCAACATTGTATCTCAAGGTTACAGGTTCCACTTTCACACTCTGCCAAGGTTAAAAGGAATGCCAAATCTGCCACTAAATCAATAGGCAGAGGCTCAAAAACAAATTACAGCACTCCTGGATATGAGAGCTATTCAAAAGGTACCACCACAGGAGCAAGGACAAGGATTTTACTCAAGACTCTTTCTGGTTCCCAGAAAGGACAAAGCCTGGAGGCCCATTCTGGATCTTCCTTCTCTAAACACTTACCTGGATGTTCCAAAATTCAAAATGTTGACACTACAGCAGCTTCTTCCCATGCTGGGCAAGAAAGCTTGGCTCGTAACCTTGGACCTCAAGGAGGCATACCTGCATGTCCCTATCAGACAAAACTGCAGAAGCTACCTCAGATTCATAGCTGGTTCAATGCACTACCAATTCTCTGCACTGCCCTTTGGCTTATCTACTGCACCCAGGGTCTTCACAAAGTGCCTGGTGCCTGGCACTAGTAATTGCATTTTGCAGACAGAAAGGAATTCAAATTTATCCATACCTGGATGACTGCCTGATTCAAGCAGAGAGCAAGGACTTCCTTCTAAAGCATCTGGCGTTTGTAAAAAAATTATTAAGTTGCCTAGGGTACACAGTAAACGAAAAGAAATCAAAACTATTGCCCTCACAAGAGATAATATTCCTGGGTGCCAGCTTGAATACAACGGCCCAGATGGCTTATCTCACGCCAGACAAGCAAGGACAACTAACTCAATATTTTCAATTGATGGCAACAAGAACCCAACTCCCTGCAAGAAAATTCTGCAGGCCTTGGGTTACATGGCATCTTGCATAGTACTAATTCCATATGCCAGACTGCATATGAGGAAACTACAGTAGTACCTAAAGAGTGTCTGGTCTCAACACTGTCAAAGTTTGGAAACAGTAATACCACTAATTCCTTGCCTTCAACAGGAGTTTCGATGGTGGGCTCAAATTTGTAACCACAAGCCAGGCAAACACTGATAACAGATGCATTGGATTACGCCTGGGGAGCACACATGGCAGGAAAATGTATTCAGGGCACGTGGCCCGCAGAACAAAGGCATCTTCACATCAATCAAAAAGAGATGCTAGTTGTACAAAATGCCCTTATAGCTTTCAAGGACCTTCTGCATCCAGGACAACTACTACTAAAGACAGACAACACCAAAGTTGTGGTACATAAACAAGTAAGGGGGCACTCACTCTTATCCCCTCTGCAGACGAGCCATGACCTTGTGGAACATAGCACTAACCTATCAAGTTCATCTGCAAGCACAATTCCTGCCAGGAGAGAAAAACACACTGGCAGACGACTTAAGCAGAAATGTCATGGATCCCCACAAATGGGAATTGAATCCACAAATATTCAGAATGATTACACAAAAATGGTGGAGCCCGGACATAGATCTGTTTGCATCCCCAATGAACTGCCAGCTACAGAAATTCTGCACAAGGACGTACCATCCACAAGCATGGAAAGTGGATGCCCTCTCATTCAGCTGAAAAAACCTACAAGTATATGCTTTCCTACCACTACTTCTCCTTCCAAAGGTACTCGTAAAAGCCAGGCAAGAAGAGCCAAAGATGATCCTGATTGCCCCAGACTGGCCACGCCAGCACTGGTACCCAATCTTAAAGAACTTAGGACAAGGACCACCCTGGATTTTGCCTCAAATCCCACATCATCTGAGTCAGCACAACAATCAGATACGTCACAGCCAGCTAAAGACTTTAAACCTGGCTACATGGAAGATTCCTTAATCAAGCAAGCAATGCCACTCTCCAAAGCTGTTATGGATGTCATTCTGGAGGCCAGAAGGCCTAGTACCAGGAAAGCCTATTCGGATAAATGGAAGAGATTCTGTGCCTGGAACCAGGCTCACAGCCTTCACCCTCTTGTCCCAAATATTCCTCAGATACTACAATATTTAACTGAGATGCTGCACAAAGGCCTCTCCTTTTCATCCATCAAGATCCACGCCTCTGCCATCTCTGCTCATTACAACACGGATCCACCAACTTTCTCTAATCCCTTGCTAAAACAGTACCTCAGAGGGGCTAAAAACATAAGACTGCCTCGTAGAGCACCTACTCCAACTTGGGGCCTCAACTTCGTGTTGGAAAAATTAACTTTACCTCCTTTTTGAGCCAGCTAACACAGCAGATTTAAAATATATATCTTGGAAAACTGCTCTGCTCCTGGCAATAACATCAGCACGAAGAGTTTCAGAATTACAGGCACTAATGGCAGTGGAACCTTTCATCATTTTCCACCAAGACAGGGTGTCTTCAAGAACAAACCCTACTTTTATGCCAAAGGTGGTATCAAGTGTGGCTCTAAATCAAACGATTCACTTGCCAACTTTTTATCTAAATCCACAGAATAAAGGGGAGAGACTACTGCATTCTTTGGACATACACAGGCAGTTACACTTTTACTTGGACAAAACCAAAGCTTTCAGAAAAACTGAGCAATTATTGGTAGCATATGCTGTAGGAGCACAGGGAAAAGCCATTTCAAAACGGACTATTTCAAAATGGATAGGACACTGTATACGTTTCTGCTACATACACCATGGGAAACCTGTACCTCACAGCATTAGATCTCACTACACCAGGGCAACAGCCACTTCAACTGCCTACCTCAGAGGAGTACCTACCTAGGACATTTTGGAAGCAGCAACTTGGAGTTCTGTACATACCTTCACCAAGCATTACCATCTGCCTCTATACTCTAAATCCAGAGCTGGCTTTGCCACTGCAGTGCTGCAGGGCCTTATAGCCACCCCTTATGCCTTATAGAACCAGCCACCCTACCTCAACTTTGGGATTCTACCCAAGTGTAATGACTGCAGCAGTGTAACGCGATGAACATAGTACAGATGTCCTTCAAGGATGCATCTGCAGTCTTTACAAATGGGTTGTCCTGTCGTCAGTTTTGTACCTACCATAAATGTAGATGTTCGAGTGTATACACTGCTGCAGTCCAGGTTACCCTCCCTCCTTCCCCTCTTACTTGCTGGTACGTACCTATGTCTTCTACCCTTTACTACCTATGGGGAGTATTTGCTGGTAACTGAAAGTTGTTGATTGCTTTTCTTATGTATGTTTTATTAGCAATTTGAATTACCTACCTTTTTGGGGGCACCTGACATCTGGGGCAAGAAAAACTGAAGAAAATGGCGTCTGCTGCATCTTATATACCCCTGTCGCACTGACGTCAGGGAAGAAGCGACAGCAACTGACTCCGGACCAAAGACGTTGGAACTCAGACCGACTGGGGAACCGCCTGACGGCAGGATAACCCAAGTGTAATGACTGCAGCAGTCTATACACTCGAACATCTACATTTATGGTAGGTACAAAACTGTACTTTAACATTAGTTAGAAGGAACACCTTAGAAATCAAATGTACCTCCTTCCTTTCCTCTGCCACCTGCCAATGAGTTCTTGGCTGGCTCCATGAAGAGGTGGAATGCCAACTGCATCATTGTAACATGAGGATATTAAGACGTCACTTCACATTTTTGGAAACATTTTTTAATCTAAACTGAAATTGAAAATGGACACAACCCTTTGTTTGGGTGACCAGGGAACAGTGTCTGGTAGAATAACTTGCTTTGAGTCGCACAGTAGGCAAATGGTTGTGAGAATTGAACCAGAGTCTGATTAAGGGATTAATTCTAGCAGCATATAATTCTTAAACTACCATATAATTGTCTTAGGTTACTATTAACACCACTCACTCATAATTTCTAGATTTATTTTACTTGTATGATGGTTTATTTGTTCCACCTAACACCTACTGGGTTGTTTAGGTTATTTATGTTTTGTATTCTTTCCTTTTCACAATTTGAGTTTCCTATCAGTAGCAGACTGGTTTCTGGCTGATATTGTTCCCATATATAACCTCATCTTCCATTGCAAGTGTTGAGCCCAGTATGTATAGTTAGTCTTGTTTAGTCTTTGCTTACTCTACTGACGTTGCGTAGGCTTTTTCTCTCCTTGCTGCATTTGGAAGCCTTCACTTTAATGAGTGTATAACTGTGGTCATTGTTGCATCTAATCAAGTGATCTTTCACTGTTCCTTTAAATTACTTGGAGTTCTTAATTATTGGCAAGTGTTGGCACCTTTTTGAGATGATGATTCTCAAAAAATGTTTAGTTCTTTAGAAGAATAAATTTCCAGGGGGGGTGTTAGAGATTCCCAGTTGTGTTATGGTTTTAAGAGGCATTGACATCCTGTCTTTGCAGAGGATGTACTTGGAATCTGTGTTCCACAACTCCAGTTGTTTGTATATGCAAGACAGTATATTATGATCACCGTATGGCAACACCAGTATGCCCATGGCAGATTCTTAGAGTTTAAAATTCAGTGCTCCAGTGGCTGATACAGTGGGGAGATTAAGTACATGGAATCTGGTTCATGTGTTTGTTGTCACAAGACTTTTGTTGCTAGAAGATCAGCATATTGATTGGTTTGAAGTCCAGAATGGCAATTGAGGTGTTTTAAGCCTCAAGTTGAAATGCACTTTCTCCTACTTCATCCTTTTTCTCTTTCATGGATTTATTTTATCTATTTAATATTCGTTAACTGGGATAGTCTTACTGGGTGATAAGCCCATTTCAGCAGAGTCCAAGGGAGAAAAGCTCCACGTTAAAAAAATTAAAAGGTTTATAGAAGGACAAAACAGAAATTATGAGCATCATAAGGATTCTTACATCATGTAAACATATACATCATGAGAATGTAAACATTATAGGTATTACTAAAACAGTAAAGGATTACATTTAAGTATTTGAAGATGCAGAATATGGTAAGAGAAAGTTGAGAGAGGAGGTAACACTAGATATACCAATAAGGGAAGGGGTAAAGGCTGTAAGGGGAAGAAGTGAATGGACAGGAAGGGTGGAAAAAGAAGGAAGAGGTTAGGTAAAATGTAAGGTAGGGGAGAAATATTAGGAGGGATGAAGGAAAGGAGAGAAGTAGGGCAGGGATAATGTAAAATGTAAGTGTGTGAGGAAAGGAAACATTTTAAAGGAGAAGAGGAAGAGAGTAAATAACTGGAGAAATTATAGAGGAAGTAGAGAGCTGAATAGGGGAATGGAGAGATTAGCCAGGATTTAAAAAATATTGATACTTGGGCTTGTCTTTTTGTTGGTTGACCAGGTGTAGACAGCATGGCTTGCAGCTACTCTTTGACACACAGTGTCTGTCTTGTAAACTCCCACCCCAAAAAAGAAAAAAGAAAAAAACACACACACACCCTAATTTGAGACTGGCGACAATTATTTTGCTTGAGACCTACCTAAAATGGGCAGTTCATTTATCTGTTGTTGTTATTCCTCACTAGATTGGCTTTCCTCCTGAACCTAGTAACTCTCCGGGCATCAGCAAATTCAGAAGAGGTCGGTATAACTCATTTGGTGTTAGCTTACCTTTTATTTTATTAATTTCATTCTGCCTCTGTGTTGATCCAAGTTTTGATTGCAAAATGTCCCAACGGACAGATTACTTATTCTGTCACTAATTAGATATTTTAAAAGTATATCCAGTTTAAAAACTTGGGTTGTGTGCAGGAATTTTTTTATTGAAAGTAAAAGCTGGTTATGGAGATAGCTCATTTAGTTTACAGCTGTAGGATAATAGTGCAGTTGACTTGAGTTCATCAGTAGTGGAAAACTGTTCTGAGGAATTAAGGTAGAAAAGGAAAGGGGTTGCTAAATGGTTAGCAGTTTTGTGAGGTTCTGTCCACTTTGTATACAAATAAAATAAATAAATGCAGAGGATTGCAGCAATTAATATAGTTGCTTCACAGAAGAGCTAATTTGTGTACCCTCTGTGCAGGTCACGATATTTGTTTACCCTCATGGGTTTTTGCTAAGGTTTTTGTTTTCCTACCACATCTGAAGGTAAGCCAGTAAGTGACTTCATGGAGTTGCTTTAGACTTTTTTGTGTGTATTTGCCTGTGTTGGTCTGACATCTTACACTCATTTGTCAGGATAGGCTCTCGCCTTCCCCAACTTCCCATTTAGTCATACATACTCTGATTAAGATAAAGCGGGTTTTAAAAATGGAGAACGATGCGCAAACACCTGTACATATGTGTTAAAGCGGTGCGTTTTAAGAGCTTCATTTCCCAAATCTGGCTTATTTCTAGCTGTGTAGAAGATAATTTTGTTTGTGAATGTTAAATTATGCTAAAGTAGGACAAGTGCTGGTTTACAGTATTAAAACTGGAAATGGACCTTCTGAATTTACATTGCCTTGATTCTGTTCTCCTAAAGTGACTTGCACGGAGGTATAATTTTCTTACCGGTCAGAGGAAGCTTCAATGTTAAATATCACAAAGGGTAAAGCATACTTTTGGTTACTACTTACAACTACTTAAAAAGATATAGAACCATTGTCTTGCATCATTCTAAGATGGAAGTAGGACATATTTGTTCTAAAGTCTGTACTAAATTAGAGACTGCATTTGTGATTTTTTATGGGTAGCCTACATCGGCATAAAGTTCCTATACCAGTGTGCTTGACTTGATTCTTTAACACCCGCTGGCAGTCGGTTAATGATGCGTTGTAATCCAAGATGGATAGCAAGATCTTGGGACTCAAACAAAATTTAAATGCGTGAAAAAAAATATTTGAAGTTCACTAAGTAAAACATTCTTTTTTGGCTTCCTTGTTGAGGTAAACATTTTTTTAACATACATGAATACTATAAGTTCAGTACTGTGATTACTTTTGTCACACTAAAAAAAAATGTGTGGTCTGGCTTTCAAACCTGAATGAGACAAGGCAGTCCACTTAATTAGTGTTTAGTGGTAATACAAAATGGACAGCATAAGAACATCACAATATCCACAGCAGAAAATAAAACGGCCAACTGCAGACTATAAGCAGTGTAAAAAATGAAAACAAGTGGAAAGCTGTAAAACAACAGTGTAGTCAGCACTGGAGGTGTGAATGAGTTAAACTATGTTGTGGAAGGCAGTTACTAAATGTAAGTCAGTTCACACAAACTGAAATAAATTCAAGTGTCTCCAGTTAAAGGGTGTTTGTATGGCTTGGCAGATTATAGTCTCCATCATTCCTGGTTTAGTATTCCTGTGTAGTGTAGCATTAAGAAGTAAAGAGCCGTCTACATGGGTGAATAGTATGATTTTTGTAGTAAAGAAAGATAGGTACAGATTCACATTTTGTACTGGTCCACTAAATCTGAGTAAAGTTATTAAACAAAAACATTATCCATGCTTACAGTTGCAGAAGTGGGTTTAAGAATGCTGCATGCTAAGTCTTGTCATTCCTTAGATGCAAATCAGCATTTCTGGCATGTAGTGCTACAGATGCACAAAGCTTAGAATTGAGTACATTTAATATGTGGTTAAGATACAGATGCACAAAACTCAGAATTTAGTACATTTAATATGTGGTTAAGAATATATATGTTCCTTAGATTTCTGTTTGGTATTTCCCAGCAGCAGACTGTCTAAAAATTAACATAAAATAAAAAAAAGAAATGCTGGAAAGAAAACAGTAGAGACAGAAATATTGCTATGATACAAATGTTAAGAAACTGCCAGAATCCAGCAGCCATGGAAAAATTCAGAGCCTGAAGCTACAGTTGTTGCAGAGCAGCTAAATCAAGATTCTTCATAGTTTGTGTTCATATGTGCTGTACAGAAGAAATTGTAGGCATTTGTAAAAGGCATGCTTCCAAAACTGAAGATCTAATTGTCTCTTCATCCATTACTCAACGGATGGGTCTTCACACCCAACTTTGGCCAGTCTAAAGTTAGGATCCAGAGCTTAGTCTCCTGTCCTTACCCGTAATCCCACCTTTCAGCAACATTGCCTCTGATATTATTTGCCGCTTGCTTAGAGTAAGATGTGGTCTGCTGCTTAGGTAACTCAGGTAAGTTGAACTGTTGTTTTCTAGGGTATTTCCTCTAGTTTTCTGCTTCCTCTTCTACCTTTCATTTTCCAAAAGGAAAAAAAAAAGTATTCCTCACACTGCTAGTGCTCTTTCCTCCTTCCTTCCTACTTGGTTGTAGTCAGGTTAGAAATTAAATTTGATAGCTGCTCCTTAACTAAGTCATAATATTGTGTAGTTTTACTTGTGGAAACACTTGTTTTGCTTTCTGTTCTTTTCACAACATAGCCGAGAAATCTTCCGGCTTCAGGAAGTGTCTAACCTGAGGCCATAAAATACAAAATTCAGATGCCCATGCTGTGTATGTGTGTGCATTGCTTAGGTGTGGAGCATCTTGATGAGGACTTCTCCATCTGTACTGCCATGGCCAGAAGGCTGTTATGGAGTACCTTAATAAATTGTCTCTGAAGGGACATCTCCCAGCCTGTCCAGGATACTTGTCCTTGCAGTCGCCTTCCCCTTCTTTGACATCTGGAGCTTCCCCATCTGCCAAAATGTCTACAGACAGACAAGGGGCAAGAGGGAAGTGAAAAGTCCAGAGAAGAAGTCAAGCAGGGTAAGAAGCACTCTCTTGACCACTTTTGTTTTCTGTTGGATCTTTGACTCTGATTTCTAAGATGCCTAGATCATCAGATTAGACATTTCTTTCATATCGATATTCATTGGATCCTTTACTCCTTGTACTGAGACAAGATTCATATCCCTGAGATTTCACTCTCCATTGTTGGATTTGCTTGAAATTTTGCTTGCATTGCCAGGGACTAACTCATTGTAATCATTCCGCTTTTATGTGCCACTTGATTGCACAGCCAAAAATTACAGTCTGAGTGACCACTGTGAAAAATGTTTGGACCACTGCAGCATCACCACTGAGTAAATTGGAGTGTTTTGTAAAGGAACCTGCATTGTGTCAAAATTTAGTCCAAGACATGAACGTGCGATTATCACCTACCTTTTAGGGAACTGCAACTGTTTCGTTTTCATTGAATACAGCTTGGTAATTTCCTCAATCTTGCAGGTTAATTTTGTGCTGTGTGTTGGGTAGCATTCATTCTTCTTTATTGTGATTTGTCTACCAGTATTAGTCATGGAATTTGACATGCAGGACTGATATGTTAAAGGAGTGTGTATGTAGTTTCTTACTATGTTTCTTTTTATTTAGGTGCTCCAGACCCAACGGCTGGTGCTAGCATAAATGACGAGAACTGCTGGCATCTGGATGAGGAACAAGTAAGAGAACAGGTGAAACAGTTCCTGTCCCAGGGTGGCTACTACGGTTCTGGAAAACAGTTGAACTCCATGTTTGCGAAGGTGAGCAACACATATCCTTTTATAACGTGCAACAAAAACAAGTTTTAAGTTACTGACCTTTACTTTTTGTTAGTGGCTATCTGTTTGATTACCTTAGCCTCCGTATTTTAGTGAGTCTACTGGCAGAGAGAGACAAAAGGTATGCCTTTACTGCTCATAGGAAAGTACTAGGCTAGCTGCCCTTGTGTGCCATTTTAAGTCTTTTGAATTTTCTTTTTTGTGCTCGAAATAACCTAATCCATTTGGTACAGTTTTTCCTTACCCATGCCCTGGTCGATTATTATTATGTATTACCCCAAATGAGATTAGCTATGATCATACCATAGATAATTGGAGGGGACCCATTCATGGGATAAAGTATTTAGGAGCTGCTTCTGTCCATTATACAGGGGAAAGTCCTGGGGTAAATTTTTTGTTTCCCATCCATAGCCATAGATCTAAGTTGCTGTTGAATATGGACAGGGATGAACTTTGTTTTATTTTAATGGGGAGTCTGTTCCACTGCAGTGGTATCCTTTGCAAGATACACCTGTCCTTCCAAACTGTTCTGTTTTGTTGATGTTACAGAAGAGGTTTAGATCCCTAGACAGAGTACTTCTGATGCCATTTGACTTGCGTATGTGCAGTAAATCCTTTTTATATTGGGTCAGAGGATGTCTTGTATGCCAGACACAGGTCATCTCTTAGCATTCTGTAGTATACTGGGTATAGTGACTGCTTTGAGTTGGTCCATGTAGGACATTTTGTTGTGAATTTAGGACTGGTGGTACAAGTTCCTGTGTTGCCCATACCTTTCTTGGATAGAAGGAAGTTTCTCTGTTCACCAGTGAGAGTGGGGAGCTTTGAGCAGCCTATCTGTCCCTGGAGGAGTGGTCTCAGCCCAGCAACTAGTAGTTTATTGGCTATTTTGGGCTAATTTCTATCTCTTTCATCTCCCTGCTATAAAACCCGCATTTGTGCGGTTTTGCGCTTGTATACAGCTCAGCAAGCTCCTCATGGTGTCCTGCAGAGTTCTACAGCAGCAGAGTGACAAAAGAGAAACTTTGGATTGATTAAGTATCATTTCTCTGCATTTTTTTGCTGTTTGCTAATTTCACCTAAAACGTGATTTTCTAGCGTTTGTGTTCTAAAGAAGCTTATTTGTGCTGTAAATTGTACTTATTTTTCTGCTCGCACTTGTTAGTCATTTTTAGTTGTTTTTATGTTCAAATCATCTGTTTAACTGTTGTAGGCTAAACACTCAAGTGTGCTATCCTTTTCTGAGCATTTAAAGTGTTTTAGAGTAAAGTAACTGTATTTTTGTGGGAAAAAACAAACAAAAAAAAAATCTTGTTTCCCGCCTTTTCTAAGCTAGTCTAGTCCAGTTTTCAGGTTCTGCTGAATTCAGGGCTGTGGTACAAGTTCCTGTGTTGCCCATACCTTACTTGGATAGAAGGAAGTTTCTCTGTTCACCAGTGGGAGTGGGGAGCTTTGAGCCGCCTATCTGTCCCTGGAGGAGTGGTCTCAGCTCAGCAACTAGTAGATTATTGGCCATTTTGGGCTAATTTCTATCTCTCTCATCTCCCTGCTATAAAACCCGCATTTGTGCGGTTTTGCGCGTCGGGCAGCAGCGCCAGTTAGCTAGGGTTAAACTATTCCCGGCTCCACGAAGTCTGCTCTTAAATTTTTCCCTTGGAACTAGTCAAACTCTCAACTTAAGCACTCAAACCATTCCTTTTGCAGTCCAGCATTTGCTCATATCTCTTAGTAAGCACTAAAAAACGCTAACACTACACCCACCCTATACTATACAGAAGTACAAGGTGCTCTATTCGTCCCTACCGGACAATAAGTAAAACAGTTCACTTTATCTGTTCAGGCATGTCCAAAGGGCAGTTTCAGGTGTACTCTCCAGTCCAGCTGGTGAATCTGGGCATCTTGAGGCAATGTTACAATTGCCTCATGTACACAGACAGCCCTCTCCTCCTTCCAACAAACACAAATGTATGCAAGAGATGCAACTATACAGACAGATTGGAGGCCAAGCTTTCTCAACCCAAGACTGGAACGGTCAGTCATGAGGAGAAGGGTAACACTAGCACCACACTACCAGCCTCACATAGACCAGTCATATCTGCACCAGCAAACAATACACAAAAACATACTCGGGGGCTCTAAATAAAAATCTGCCAAAGCAGCAGAGACCTTCAAAGCAGACATCCAAGCAACCTCCACCCCTCAACAACAACCACGTATCACATACTTCACAAAGTCAGTGTGCTATGCAGTCACAGCCCTTAAGGCTAAATAACACACCCAATACACTAGTAATAGGTGACTCTACTGTCAGGCACACTGACATCCCACTCACTAGACTGAACAAGGAGAAGGATACTGTAAACTGCCTGTCAGGTGCCAGGATCCTCCACATAACACAAGCACTCATGTCACTCCAGAACAGGTACAAATATGACGCTGTCATTGTCCATGTTGGTGTGAACGACCTGAGACGTACCTCCCTGGACTACATGAAAAGAGGCATAGAGGAGCTCTCTGATCATGTAGCCCAGGCCGGTATGACCCTGACCCTTAGTAGCATCTTGCCCTCAACAAAAATGATGCCACAGTATAAAGGTAAAATGATCAATTTTAACAATTTGCTAAGCTTTTGGTGTCATTCAAAGGGGATCCAATGTTTGTCAGCGTGGGATGACATGCTCGACAAGCCACGTTGCTTCGCCAGAGACGGCTTGCACCTGTCACCCTTAGACTTTAGAGTACTGGCCAAGGCTCTTGCCACCCCCATAGTGCCTTTTTTAGGCAAGGCTCAAAAGACAAGCCCACCGCCGTAAACAACACAAGAAACCAAAAACTGAGGGTAATGCTACTCAATGCCAGAAGTCTAAACCTCAAAATGCACGCACTCGAGGCACTCCTCAGTATGAAGAGAATCGATATCTGTGCAGTAACAGAAACCTGGTTCAAGGCTCCAGAGAGCACCCCAGCACTACCAGGCAATAACTCATGCCATACGTTTCAGCCCCAGAACCCCAACCAAAATACAAAAGGTGGGGGTGTATCCATTTTCATCAAGGATACCCACACCTCCAGGTTAGTGGCACAGCACGAGGCCTTGGAGACCATCCATGTGCAACTAACAGTGGGCAAAGCTGCTTTTCAGATTGTAGCTTGCTACAGATCACCCACCTTGTCTCAGGACCCCCACTCAGCATTCCTGAGAACATTGGAAAATATGAAGGTCCTACCTAACACCATGATATTGGGTGATTTCAACTACCCAAACATTGACTGGGAAAACTCCAAGTACTAACTCCTTTGCCCAATGCTTCCTAGAATTTATAAACTCAAATGCCCTGGAACCCAACTGGTCACCACTCCCACAAGAGGTGACAACATATTGGACCTGATCATCACCAACATGGGGGATCAATGTTCCACACCAGAGGTAAACCCGTTGCTGGTAAGATCAGACCATAAACTAATCGCACTGGACATCCACATCCCGACCCCACCCCACCCCCAGTCAAGGAAACCACTGTGAAAAACTTTTCAAAAGCAAACTTCACACTTCCCAAGACAGAGGTGGAAAGTTTCAAAGCCCCCTTGCTAAAGGATAATGCTGCCCAAACCGCAGAATCCTTTACAAATGCATTCTATGAGCACCTACAGGAAGGCATGGATTGAGCCATTCCAAGTAAAACCAAGACTCACTCCTCCAAAAAGAGAAAACCAGTCTGGTGGACCCAGGCCATAAATAAGCTATACAACAGAAGGAGGAAACTATTACATGATAGAGCAAAATCCCAAAAATGGAAGGCATCCCTGATCAGTATTAGCAAGAAACTACGATCCCTCATAAAATCATCCAAGGCCAGCTTCGAAAGAAAAATTGCCAAAGACTCTAAAGATAATCACAAAGCATTCTTTAGTTATGTCAAGAATCTAGGTGGCAACTCTCAGATCTGCTCTGAGCTAGTGCAAAATGGCAAAAAAATACACTGAACCAACTGACATTGCCAACATCCTGGCTGACAGGTTCAGTGCAAACTTTACCCCCCCCCCACCTCCAAAAGGGCCCGTGTCCATCTCAGAAGAATGTAGAGCCCCAGACATCACAGAGACACAGGTGAAAACAGCCCTTTCCAAAGCCAAAAACACAGCATCAATGGGACCGGATAGTATCACTGGCTGCATCTTACACGAGCTCCAAAATGAACTAACCTCTCACCTAAATTCACTGTTCAAACTCAGCCTTACCACAGGCTATGTACCCAAAGAATGGCGTACAGCAACAGTTCTCCTGCTCCACAAAGGTGGTGCCACAACGGATCCTGGGAACTATCACCCTATAAGCTTGACTAGCCTGGTCTGCAAAGCAATGGAGCACATCATCATGGAACTCATTAACTGAGACATTGGGAGCCTCCAGACACTGGACCCTACCCAATTCGGCTTTGTTAAAGGCAGATCTTGCCTCCTAACCCTAGTTGACTTCTTTGAAACAGTTACCAAGGCCATAGATGAGGGAAAGGTAGTCCACCCAGGTTACCTGGACCTCGCAAAGGCCTTCGACACCATTCCCCACTCTGGCATTATAGATGAGCTTACCAGCTTGAACATTAACCCCGAGATGGGTTGCCAACTGGCTCATGGGTAGAACTCACATGGTCAGAGTTGCGGGTGCCATGTCCGACTCTAAACCAGTTACAAGTGGCATCCCACGGCTCAGTCCTGGGACCCCTCCTGTTCGGTATATACTTCTCTGAGGTACAGGCAAGCACGGGAGGACTATGGCTGACCAAGTTCTCAGATGATTGCAAACTGGGGGCCATAATCGACTCTCCAGCTGACAAAGACATCCTCCAGAAGGGTCTCACAGAGACGAATACCTGGTGTCAGAACCATGGCCTCAAGCTAAATGCCAAAAAGTGCATAGTCATCCCCTTTGGGAAAAACAAAGTGCCCACAAACTACCACATAGGTGGTAATCCACTAAGTACGGAAGATGTAATTAGGGATCTGGGGACCCAAGTAGATAGCAACCTCTCCTTTGATGAGCACATTGCCAGAGTGGTTAGAAAATCCTTCTATGTAGCCCACCTAATCAGGAAAGGGTTCACATCTAGATCAAGAGAGATTATTGTGACCCTCTACTCATCGCTCATCAGCCCCATAATAGAGTACAATGCCCCGTTTGGGATGTACCTTACTCGACACCTGCAACAGCTGGAAAGACCACAGAAGTACCTCACCAAGAGGATTGTGGGCCTCAAACAGATGCCCTATGCAGCTCGACTAAAGAAACTCCAGCTCTACTCGGTTGCTTACCGCCTACTCAGAGGTGGTCCTCTGCCTGACGTACAAGGCCATGTCCAACACGGAATCAATGGACATGCTCCACCTCAAGAAAACCAAATCTCTTAGAGCCACACGCTCTAGGGATTTAAACCTCAGCACAACAATAAATAGAACATGCTGGAGGGATAGATTCCTGTCCCAGAGACTTCCGTCGCTCTGGAATAGAATACCAATCTACGTTAGGCAAAGCCACTCACTGACTCTCTTCAAGAGAAATCTTGACGAGTGGATGGGAAATCGTAAATTTACCCCTGGGATCACTTCAGTGGCCCTGCTGGACAGAGGCTCAGGAAACTAATCTAAAAGGGAGGTGAAAGCCAACACATTCTGGCTAGGCTTATAAATGCCCTTGGGCAGATAGCCTAGTTACCTACCTATGAACCTATGACCTTGTATCTTTTCTAACTACACATATGATATTAATTTTATTCACTTATATCAAACTATTGTCAATTTTTGCTTATTTTTCAATATGTTGATTCTCTATTGTATTGTATTTTATTTTCCATGTAAATTATTTTGTTTTGCTGTATTCTGGAGCTTTTCTCCCTGGTCCTCCACTGAAAAAGGGCTTTTGCCCAGTCAGACTACCCCGGTCAACAAATGTCAAATAAACAATGTTATCTCTTCGGGCATTCCAGTTGTTGCATGTATCTGGACAGATACATGCCAAAGGGGGCATTATATTCAATAACTGGCCTAATGATGACTGAGTAAAGAGAAACAATGACTTCCTTAGATCTAGACACTATCCCTTTGTTTATTTACAAGCTGTACAGTTTAGAAAGACTGACTTTCAACAGTACACACATGTTTGTCAAAAGTTAAGTCACTGTACAACTAAGTTCCCAAATCCCGAATAACTGGGTGAACTCTTAGGGGGGGTGTATTGTCAATGTGGTAGCTTCCTGAGATTGATGATTTCCCAAAAGTTACAGTAATTCATTTTTTTTGACCATTTAGTTTGTGATTTTGGCACCAGTTATTTATTTGGAACAAAACTTCCTGCAAGATGGTTATCACTTGGGGATTCAGTGACTGCTCCTAGCTTGCAGTCATCTGCAGCCAGCACCCTTTGGTATTGACTTACTTCAGAAAAGTAGATGCTAAACAGGAGGTGTCCCATCACAAAATCGTCGGGGACTCCACTGGCGACTGGCCTGTTTGTGGAGGTAACTTCCCCTATTTTGGTCGGCTGCATCCTGTCTGTGAGCTTAGTTGATTTTGCTGGTGAGTACAGTTTTTGAGTGAACTTGATTATTTATTGTGTGTGCCTGGATGAGGAAATGCTGAATGTTCTTGGATTTTTTTTTTTAAGCTAGAGACATCTTATCACTTGACATAGGCAGTCATACATTTATATAAATGAAAACCATATTGACTTCCCAGCTGCAAGCATGGTACATCACAAACCATATTGACAGTAATCCCAGTTGCAAACAGCCTACCCAGTCATTGTCAAACATTACATAGCTCATTCATGTCCTGCCTTCTTTTAAACCTCATTCCTCCCCTGTATTGTTCCCACAGTTCTAATTTTTCCTGTGTACTTTGCTCCTACCTTTTTTTTAAAAGATCTCAATTCCACTTTTGTCTGTAACTGTATTCACTACTTCTATTACAGTTGGTTTAGACTTTGATTTCCATGTTCTAGTAATTGTTTTTATGGCAGCCACCATAATTAGACTCTACAATGCCTTACTGTGTCTAGGCAATTCTAATTCTGTATCATAGCTCAGAAAAATCATATCCCTATTTACACTAGTTTGCTCACCCAGTATGTCTGACAGATTATTCTGCATGGAATCCTTAGTCTGCCAACTCATTACGCTCCCAGAAAATATGTTCCCAGTTACCTCTTTCTTCAACATCACACCTCCAACATTTGTTGTTCACCTGAGGAAAAATTCTCTGTAGTCTACTTCAGGGGGTTTAAAAATCTTTGCCAACATTTCCAAGCAAAGATCCTAAATCTTCTAGATTTTCTTACATATTTGGGAGACCTACATATCTCCTTTGTAGCATATTTGGGATACATACATATCTCCCTTGTTTCCTTGTGAATTGCTTTTCCAGTCTCTATTCCCAATCCTTTCTAATCTCCTGTGATTCATTCTTATAGCTGTCATTTAATATTTTATACGTTGTACTAATTGTTTCTTTTTTAATGGCAGCTTCAATGCTAGAGTCTACTAAAAACTGTACCAGTGCTGGTCTTTCGTTTAGGTCCCCCCATTTCATTCTCTTTGCCCATACTCTGATACCAATCCTTGACAGGGAAGGCAATCTCTAACCTGTAGTCCAAATAATTCTTGGCGTATTCCCATTCTATTACCTTTCCCCCTCTAGTTATTTTCTCCCAGTACCTTGGTTCCTTTGTTTTTTGGATGGCTAATTGTCCCTGAGGGGAGGATGCAGTTGAGGCTAATTTGTAGTGTTTCACTGGTAGAAATTAGAACAGGCTAACAGACTCATAGTTGTATAGGGGGTCAATTGCAGATATCTTTGAAAAGTGTGTGCATTTTATCATTAACTATACAAAGTTTAGTCAGAGGGTGATTGAGCCATAATTAAGTCTATAATGACCAGTGTACCTGGTCCTGGGACTTCACAAAACCCTTCTTGATTTTCAGTAGATGCTTAATGTTTGTAAATACCTAGAGCAGGTAACTTTAGAGTCATACTATCAGATGTCTTGCAGCAGGAAGATTGCAGGATATTGTTTCATTCATTCCTAGGACAGCTCAGTGACTTTTGTTTAAGACGTTTTCTGGTATTAGAGGAGCTGGGGTTAGGAATTTCAAATGAGTGACTTGTTGGCTTACCCTTCTCAGTTGTAGGGTTTGGCTTTGTCTTGGAAACGCATGTCCCGCTATATAGTGGTGGTTGGAAGCCTAACTAGAAGCATCAACTTTCTAAAGGATGAGCAGGGCTGCCAGTGAAGGACAGCCTGTTCAATGAGTAGTTGTGTCCCAGTATTGCATGTAGTGCTCTGAAGTAGTTTTTAAGGTATATGGGATGGAATGTTGCCGCCTACATCAGAAGATTGTCCCCCTCAGGAATGATGCCTCATCTCCACCTGAGATTTACTTCACCTATAGTGGCAACTACAAACAGGCAGAGAGGTGAAAAGAGCTTTTTGCTATTGCAGTGGGACAGGGAGAATCCGAAAATATTTTAAATTTGTCTTTCTTTCTAAGCACCAGTGCCTGTATAGCTGTCTTCACAATCGGTGCAGTCCGTTTATCTTCCTTCCTGTTCCCTTTGTGGTGTTTTTTTTTTTTTTTTTTTTTACAGAGCTCTAGCTTCTATCAGTTGTTTGGGAGTTCATCCATCCATGTAGTTACTGATTGTTAAGTCTTTGTTCCAAATTTGTATCACTCTTACCACCATGGCTGTGCCATCCAGTGAGGACTTTTCCAGTAAATAGTTAAGTCACTAAGATCAAGGCTCCCTCATAGTTTTGTAGATAGTTACTAGGTATGTAGTCTGGGAGACCGTTGAGCAGCCTGTCGAAATTCTCAAGTGTCCCAAAGTGCTGCTTCATTAATTGAACGACTCAAGGTCGCACAGTAGGCAAATGAATGCTGAATGAATCAAGCCCAGTATTATAGGAAGTAACTTGTTAACAGCTAATAGCCTTAATTCTCTGCATTAACTTAAGGCTGAATGTGGCCCATTCCCACACTGGGAGTTGAACACAGATTTCCTGGATGAAAACTAAAATTATTCCAGTACATATTGTATACCTCCTCAAAAGCACCAAGAAGGGAAGACATTATATTCCTCCCCCTCTTTATTACAGGTACTAGAGCCTGACCTAGCTTTGTTTCATAGGCCAAAACCGGAAGGTTAGCAGTCAGAAATATCACCAATAAAGTCACAAAGTCAAGTCAGGAACACTTCCAACGGAATTCTTTGAACGCAGCTTTATTGATTAAAATAAAAGCGTTTTCGCTGCTAATACATAAAGCAGCTTCCTCAGAAAAAATTTTTTGAATGAAACAGTTTAGCGCCAAACAATGATTATAAACCAAAAAGAGGTATGTTCAGGCGACGTCATTTCCTCACGAGTAATTCTCGTCGATTAAACGCTTTCAAACAAGAAAGAGAAGTGCAATAAATTAATTAAAATAGACACCATCAAATAGTAAAAAAAGTAAAAAAAACACACATTGAATATAACTTATACAGTTCTGCCAACTATAAAGGGGTGATAGAACCCCCAAGTTGACAATATCTTAAGGACTATACAAACTACTATGTATATGTACATGTTAGTAACTATTATTACAACAAACAAAACTTGTAAAATTAGCTAAAGAACCAACTTATTTTATGTAACTTCTCATTTTGAGCACCACAGAGGTGTTACAAATTTTCTTTTATGGGAATCGACCATATTCCATTGAGCATCAGAGGGGGCCCCTTGTCTTTATTATTAGAACTTCGCGAATTAGAATGGCAAATCAAACTTAATGCATTTCATAGCCCTGGCCTCAGTGACAATTGTAACATCTCTGTGGTGCTCAAAATGAGAAGTTACATAAAATAAGTTGGTTCTTTAGCTAATTTTACAAGTTTTGTTTGTTTTAATAATAGTTACTAACATGTACATATACATAGTAGTTTGTATAGTCCTTAAGATATTGTCAACTTGGGGGTTCTATCACCCCTTTATAGTTGGCAGAACTGTATAAGTTATATTCAATGTGTGTTTTTTTACTTTTTTTACTATTTGATGGTGTCTATTTTAATTAATTTATTGCACTTCTCTTTCTTTGAAAGCGTTTAATCGACGAGAATTACTCGTGAGGAAATGACGTCGCCTGAACATACCTCTTTTTGGTTTATAATCATTGTTTGGCACTAAACTGTTTCATTCAAAAAATTTTTTCTGAGGAAGCTGCTTTATGTATTAGCAGCGAAAACGCTTTTATTTTAATCAATAAAGCTGCGTTCAAAGAATTACGTTGGAAGTGTTCCTGACTTGACTTTGTGACTTTATTGGTGATATTTCTGACTGCTAACCTTCCGGTTTTGTTATATTTAGTTTGTTGTGCCGGATTTCGTGCAGTTTGTTTCATAGGCATCGTCTTTCACCTCAGTAGGATTTTCATATGTTCATAGGTAGGTACTAGGCTATTGGCCCTAGGGCCTATATAAGCCTAGCCAAATGGTACCCTGGCTTTTGCCACCCAAGAAAATTATTTTCCTGTGCCCCTGTCAAGCAGAGCCACAAAAGTGATTCTTTGGGTGAATTTCCTATTTCTCATCCAGTCATCAATATTTTTTCTTGAAGAGTGCTAATGAGGAGCTTTGTTTGATATAGATAGGTAGTTTGTTCCAGAGTATGGGAAGTCTCTGGGACAGGAATCTATCTCTCCAGCATGTTCTGTTTATTGTGGTGACAAGGATTAGGTCCCCAGAGCATGTAGCTTGGAGGGATTGGGATTTCTTTAAGTGGAGCATATCCAACAGCTCCGGGTTTGACATAGCTTTGTATGCTAGGCAGAGATCACCTCTGAGTAGGCGATATGCGACAGAGTAAAGCTGGAATTGTTTTAGATGGTCTGCGCAGGGCATCTTTTTGAGGCTGGTAATCCTCTTTGTGAGGTATTTCTGTGGCCTTTCTAGTTGTTGTAGATGTCTTGTGAGGTGCATACCAAAAGGGGCGTTGTACTCTCTAATGGGTCTAATGAGTGATGAGTAGAGGGGAACAATGACCTCTTTTTTTTCCTGGATGAAAAACCTTTTGTGATGAGGTGTGCCATGTAGAAGGATTTCCCGACTACTCTGGCGATGTGATTATCAAAGGAGAGACTACTGTCCACCTGTGTCCCAAGGTCTCTTATCACACTTTCGGTGTTAAGTAGACTACTGCCTATGCGGTAGCTCATGTGTGCAGAGTTTTTACCAAAAGGGATGACGGTGTACTTTTTGGCATTGAGCTTGAGGCCATGGCTTTGACACCAGGCATCTGTCTCAGTGAGGCCCTTTTATAGGATGTCCACATCGTTAGGAGTTTTGATTATGGCTCCTAGTTTGCAGTCATCTGCGAACTTTGTTAGCCAAAGAACTTCTGTGTTAGCCTGTACTTCAGAGAAGTAGATACCAAACAGGAGAGGACCTAGGACTGAACCCTGTGGTACTCCACTTGTCACTGGTCTGACGTTGGATTTAAAGTCTGCTACTTTCACAGTGTTGGTTCTGTCAGTGAGCCAGTTGGCAATCCATCTTGTGACATAGGGATTTATATCTAGTTTAGTGAGTTTATCTATAATTCCAGAGTGGGGGGTTGTGTCGAAAGCCTTGGTGAGATCTAGATAGGCTGTGTGAACCACCTTATCCTCATCTCCAGCTTTGGTGACCGCTTCCAAGAAGTCTATCAGGATTAGGGAGACATGATCTGCCTTTTACAAACCCGAACTGGGTAAGGTCCAGAGTTTGGAGATTACCAGTGTCATTGTTTACAAGTTCCATGATGATACGTTCCATAGCCTTGCAGACCACACTCGTCAGGCTAATGGGGCAGTAGTTCCCGGGATCCGTGGTGGCTCCCCCTCTGTGGAGTGGGATAACCGTTGCTGTGTGCCATTCAGTGGGCACAAAACCTGAGGTGAGGCTATGATTGAACCATGGTACTTAGGTTGGGTGCCAGTTTGTTCCGTAGTTCATGTAGAACGCAGTCTGTGATGTTGTCAGGTCCCATGGATGCTGTGTTCTTGGCTTTGAAGAGTGTGTTTTTTTTACCTGTGCAGCCATGATTACAGGAACTTTTCATTCTTCCGGTATAGAGAATGAGCCCTTTAGGGGATGAGAGGGGGGAAAAGTTAGCACTGAACCTATCCACCAGGATGTTGGCAATATCAGCTGGTTCTGTATATTTAGTGCCATTATGCTGTAACTCGAGTGTTGCCATTGAGATTCTTGACATAGCTTATAGAATGCTTTGTGGTTGTCTTCAGAATCAGTGGCGATTTTGTTTTCGTAACTAGCTTTGGAGGATTTTATGAGGGATCTCATCTTCTTACTGAGGCTGACCACAGAGTTCCTCCAATCATGGGATTTTACTCTTTTTTTTTTTTTTTTTTTGCACCAGTCTCTTTCTTCTGTTGTAGAGTTTGTTTATGGCATGGGACCACCAGATTGACTTCCTTTTTTTGGAGGATAGCATCTTGGTTCTGTTAGGGATTGCACGATCCATACACTTGTGTAAGTGCTTATAAAGTGCAAGTGTATAGGATTCAGCAGTCGTACCTCTATTGTCCGTCAGCATGGGTACCGTGAAGTTTGCCACTTCTGTCTTAAGCAGCATGAAGTTGGCTTTGGCGAAATTTTTTACGGTGGTTTCCCTAATGGAGGGTGGGGGTGGAATGTGGATGTCTAGGGTGATTTGCTTGTAGTTGGATCTAACCAACGAGGAATTGACCTCTGGTGTGGAACACTGGTTGCCCATGTTGGTAATGACCAGGTCTAGGATATTACTGATGTTCTTCATGTTTCACTGTTGCAGTCATTACATTTAGGGTAATCTTCTGGCAGGTTGCCCTCAGTCGGCATGAATAACAAAGTCTTGGGTCCTGTGTCGGTTCCTGTCCCTTCTTCATGATGTCAGGTCTTCAGGGGTATAAAACATGCAGCTGATGCCATTTTCATCAGTCTTTCTTGCCGCGCGGTGCCCCTGAAGCAGAAGCAGTTCGCAAGTGCCGGTCGGCCGACTCCTGAAATTTTCGTTTTTGAATTTCAGAACCGAAGTCTTCAATCTAAAGCTAAGTACCCCATTGGGGAAATTTTTTCTTGCTCCTTACTGATGTCAGTAAAAGTTAATAATTGTATTACTTGTGGGAAGCAAATACCTCATAAAGATTTTCATTTGTACTGTATTCCTTGCGTAGGCCCTGACCACAACGTACCTTGCTGTCGGTTTTGTGCTAAATTTAACCAACGCACTATGTTAAGTTGTCAGTCTCGCCTTCATTCTTGCTGGATGGGTTCGCAGCCGATCCTCGGCTCCGACTCGGCACTTGCTAAGCTCGAGAGCTAATTTTACCAGCTCGAGGCAACCCTATATCCCATGATGCAAGGCGGAGACTACCCAGGTCTCGTTTGCCGCTTCGCTAACGAGGTGCCTTCTTTTACCAGCTCCAGGTAAGTGACTAGATTTGAGACTTTCGTCTACCCCCATTTAAATTTATATATATATTTGTTTTTTTGTTAACCTTAACGCTTACTTTAACCCTATTCCCGTTAGTGTCCCCCCCCCCCCCCCCCGAGTTATTTATCCCCTTTCCCTAGCTTAGGCCTTAGGCCTTCCCCTCCCTAAATTTTTCCTGTCAGGGATTGTTTGTGTATGACTGTGTGTTATCCCTGTTTATTTTAAATTGTTGGATTTGGTGTTTTTGTGTGTGTGTGTTAGTGTATTGTGTTTCCTCGACACAGTTATGTCGAAGGACACTAAGGTCTCAGGCTTCAAGAAGTATGACTTGTGCTGTCAGAAGATGTCTCTGACAGACTGTCACACTTCTTCTGTTTATTGCCTGGGACCTTTGCACCTGCAGGTCTCTTGTGCTATCTGTCATGCCTTCAGCCCAAGAGTCCTGCAGGAGCGAAGAAATAAGTTGATATTAAGGGGCTTATTAAAGCCCGAGAGCTCCCCGACTAAGTCGGCGCTGGGGAAGCCCTCGAAACCTGTTAAGCCTTCGGCTGAGAGTTCCAAGCCGTCGGTTTCTGGTTCACCCTCACCAGGGTCGAGATCGGCTCCGGCCGGAGCCGATCCTTCCACCTTAGCAGTTTCAGTATCGGCTCCATTCAGCGCCGATACTGCCCAATCTAGACATTCAGTGCCTGCTCTGGCTGGAGCCGACGTATCCTCGGCTCCGTTGGCTCCATCGATCTCAAAAAAGAGATCTCGATCCCCTTCATTAGAGTCGATACGTTCAGCTCTGAGATCACCCCTGCTCTCAGAGCGGAGCCATCGGAGCCGTTCTTCTCGGTCGTCCAGGCTGTCTGATCACGACCTCGAGAAAGTGGTGAGTAGACTATTAAAGTCTCAGGCATTGGCCCAAATACTCCATAGCCCATCTCAACAGATGGTAGCTATTTCACATCCACCAAACATTCCTCCTTCGACACTCTTACAGAGCTCGGAGCCGGAGCTCCTTGGAACCGTCACCGTTGTAGCTTCGGAGCCGATACCAGCCCTTTCGGCTCCGTCGTCCTCTGCTCCGATTTCCTCCTTGAGGCCTTCATTGGAGGGATCCGGGCGTCTGGTCTCTCTCGTCGGCTCCGAGGGGGCAAGTGGCATCGGACCCTTGTCCGACCCCGTTCTCCCTCTCGGAGCTTCGGCGTTGGTGAGCTCGGCCCCGACATCTGCCTCGGAGCCTTCCCTCTCAGTGAGGCCTGGGGTTCCTATCTCTTCGGAGCGGGAACTTTCTGGTCTCTCTGACGGGGGAGCCTTCGAGGTGATGAGGAGTGTACTAGCCCCTGGGCTTAGTCAACGGACAGTTCCATCAGCTCCTCCCACTACAGTGCCTGCTGACGTCTCTTCCCACTCTCTTGCTCCCGGACCCAGAGATCCAATATCTCAGGTTTCCCCATTGGGAATATCTTCCTCTTCCGAGGCTTCTCCTGATCCGTCAGGTGAACCCCCGCGTAAGAGGACATGTAAGAGGAAACATCTAGACTCCCCTGAGTCTACTACATCTGATACTGACCTGGATGAGTCGGAGGGATCCCAAAGGTCCTCCTCTGAGGATGTCTCATTCTCAGACATCCTTGAACTCCTTAAGCAGAGGGGGAGCTGGCCCTTCCTTAATCCTTCCGAGGACGAGTCAGTATACCTGGAGGCGTTCGGATCTCGACCCTCCACCTCCTGGGTGTCTCGCCTTTCGACCCTCTTATGGAGGTAGTGGCTCGGAAGGCGTGGATGGCTCCGGATTCGGTGGAACCTATCCCTAGGAGGCCTTCAAAATTCATTACGGCCCCACCAGATAGACAATATTTAACAAAGGGTGTCCCAGTTGATGCCATGGTGGTGGCTGCTGCCACCAAGAAGGAACTAGCTGATCCTTCAGTACCTGTCCATCCTCCTAACAAGGATTCTAGGACTATGGACAGGTACGGCAAGCGGATTTTTTCTTCAGCGACTTTTGCCATGAGATCGCTGAACTACTTATGCCACTTCACCCGCCTTCAAAGAGATGTTCTTAAAGAGTTGGGAGAAGTTTTACAGGATCCGTCAGCTGCTGGGTCTCAGAATAAGATTAGCTCACAGCTAGGAATCCTTAACTCCATTGTTAACTCCTCCATGCGGCTCATTTCTTATGCAGCCGATGGAGCGAGTAGGGCCGCAGGCACAGGAGTGGCTTTAAGGCGTAAATCCTGGATGCGGCTTTGTAATTTTGCAGACCCCCTTCAAGGCATCCTTCACAAACTCCCCCTTTGATGGTTCGACCTTGTTCGGACCTCAAGTGAAAGACACTTTGACTAGATGCGAACAAGATGGCAAGACTCTTTCTGCCGTAGGAGTCCGTTTCTCCACCCCTTCAAGACCTTACCAAAGGACAGAAGGGAGGGAAAATGTGGTTCCGCAAATCTCAAGGAGTCACGCCTGACTCACGAAGTCAGTTTACCCCCAGAGGCAGAGGGGGCAACAATAATAGATGCCGCCCTAGGGGCAGAGGGGGTCCGCAGAATCAGGGTAGCAGAGAGCCTCTTTCTGACAAACCCTTCCAGCATCCCTGAGATGTTGCCCGATTGTCCGCCTTCGGAGGCAGTCGGGGGAATATTATCACTGTACCCAATAGCCTGGCTTTCCCTTTCTCAAGACAAATGGGTACAGTCGATTTATATCCGAGGGTTACAAAATTCCCTTTATTCAAACCCCAATTCAACAAAAGGGAACCCTTCCAGACACTCCACCCGGTCTAAGGGAACTAGCAGTACTAGAAATATCAAAACTGCTAGTAAAAAGAGCCATCCAGCCAGTCCCAGCGGACCAAATAGGATCCAGAATCTACTCAAGGTTCTTTTTAGTTCCAAAAAAGACAGGGGACTGGAGACCAATATTAGATCTGAGCAAACTAAACAAGTTTGTAAAGAAATCAAGATTCCGGATGGTCACGCTTGTCCATTCTGCCCTTTCTGGGCAAGGACAATTGGATGTGCTCGATAGATCTTCAGGATGCGTACTATCACATAAAAATTCACAGACGCTCCAGAAGATTTCTCCGCTTTTGGCTGGGGACCAGTCACTTCCAATTCAGAGCCCTGCCCGTTGGACTCACTACAGCCCCCAGAGTGTTCACCAAATGTATGGCAGTGGTTACGGCTCACCTGAGACGTCAAGGATTCCAGGTGTTTCCATATTTAGACGACTGGCTCCTCACTGCCACCACCAGGCATCAGCTTCTCCAAGCCGGAGATTATACCATTCACATTTGCAGAGGGCTAGGAATTTCTATAAATTTCGAAAAATCTGCCTTGTCGTCTTGTCAATCTATTACTTTTATAGGCGCAAGATTGGACACCGTACAACTTTCAGCAAAGTTAACAGACCAAAGGATCTTGGACATTCAAAGACACGTCCGGGTGATTCTTCTCAGCAACAAAATTCAGGCCAGATTTGCTCTGAAGGTATTGGGTCTTATGGCGGCCGCCTTAACACTTCTTCCCCTTGCCCGCTTTTACATGTGTCTTCTACAATGGATGCTATTCACCCAATGGTCTTTTCAACAACTTCCCATGCGTCACGAGATCATAGTAACTCCAACTTGCAAAAGGCATCTGACTTGGTGGATATCGTCCCCTCAAGTCCATCAAGGCAGACCTTTTGTTCCTCTTGCCCCGGTTGCCACGGTTACATCAGACGCCTCCCTGATCGGGTGGGGGGGGGGCATTATCAGGGCAGAATGGTCCATGGCACTTGGCAACCTTTCGAGTACCATCTGCACATAAATGTCCTGGAGATGAGAGCGGTGCTTTTAACGTTGCAAGCCCTCAACGACTCTCTTCCCCTGGGAACTATTGCAATCCAAACGGACAATATGTCCGTAGTGTGGTATATAAACAAACAGGGCGGAACCAAGTCCTATACACTGTGTCGAGAGGCTCTCAGACTTTGGCAATGGGCAATCTCTTCTCACCGGTTTCTGATAGCAACGCACATCCCCGGGAAATCCAACATCATAGCGGACAGATTGAGCAGAGCTATTCTCATGCCTCACGAGTGGTCTCTCAAACAATCGGTGACAGAAGAGATTTTTCAGAAGTGGGGCCTTCCTTGCTGTGACCTTTTCACTACACCTCAAAACAGCAAATGCCCAGACTTCTTCTCTCTCTTCCCCCTTCCAGGCCATCCCCCCAGAGACGCTCTAACCCAAGATTGGCCCCGGGGACTTCTTTATGCTTTTCCCCCTTTTCCGCTGATACCTCAGCTAATTCAGAAAGCAACCGCTTTGAGAGCCAAGTTGATTCTCATTGCCCCTTATTGACCTCGACAGATATGGTTTCCGTTCCTACATCATTATCTCTTGGTGCAGCCATGGCATCTGGACCCGGTTCCAGATCTTCTGACCCACCAGTCGGGTCAACTGCACCAATCCATACCTTCTCTCAACCTCACTCCTTGGTTGCTCCACTTCCATCCTTAACCAGGCTTCCTATGATTTCTAATCCTGTCCGGGATATCATAGTAGCTTCCCTAAAATCTTCTACCAGAAAGATTTACACTAGTAAATGGCTACGTTTCTCTTTCTGGGCAAAAGCTAGGAACATAGACCCCTATACAGCTCCAATTCATTCGGTATTGGACTTCCTAGCTGAGATTTTTCATTCAAGATCCTCTTCTTCCACAGTGAAAGTTCAACTGGCAGCCATTTCAAATTTTCATATAGGCCTTTTCAACCACAACATTATGTCACATAAACTTTGCAAGGCATTCCTTCGAGGTATCTTTTTACTGAAACCTCCGATTAGAGACCCCCACCCACAGTGGGATCTAAATTTAATTTTAACATCCTTGATTCTTCCCCCTTTCGAACCTGCAGCTGCCTGTTCTTTCAAATTGCTTTCTTGGAAGACACTTTTTCTAGTCGCCATTACTTCTGCCAGGAGAGTATCTGAGCTTCATGCTCTCTGCATTCGTCCTCCCTATTTAATATTCCACAAAGATAGGGTATCTCTAAGGACTAATCCGTCTTTCTTACCAAAAGTGGCATCGCAGACTAACCTAAATCAATCCATTGATCTTCCAGTGTTTTTCCCGAATTATTCTGATAGAGCGGAACAAAAGTTACATTGTCTTGATGTTCACCTCCAGCTCAGATATTATCTGGACAAAACTAAAATTTTTAGGAAATCTGATCAACTGTTTCTATCCTATGCAGAGAACAGGAAAGTCCTTCCAGTTTCCAATGTAACTTTATCTAGATGGCTGTCTTCTGTGATCACTTACATTTATCAGCTCAGAGGCAAAGAGTTGATTTCTAAGCCAAAAGCCCATTCTACCAGAGCTCTAGCTACATCTACAGCTTTTCAAGCTAGACTTCCAATAGACACTATTTGTGCAGCAGCCACATGGGCCTCTCCTCATACCTTTGTTTCACATTACAAATTAGACTTGGCCTCCAGAGACAGAGCGAATTTTGGTTCCACCGTTCTCAAGAGTCTGTTCCATTGAGCCACCCAGGATAGAGGTGCTAGGGGCGCGGTCCCATCCAGCAAGAATGAAGGCGAGATTGACAACTTAACATTTAGAAGTTATGTACCTACCATAACGTTCCATGTTAGTTGTCTTCTCTGCCTTCTTTCTTAAGGCCCCCTCCATCCCCCTAGCCTGGTCAGACCGGGAAGATTATGCATCTTCTTTTAAGAGGTTATTCCCTTTTTCTAGCTGTTCAACTTCTAGTGTCACTAGATTAGGTTGATCCTTTCTAGAGGGTTATGATGTTATTTAGTATTGTTATTTTTCTTCCTCCTCTTCAGTTGGAAGAAAATATTACTATTTCTTTAGCTACCAAACGAGATCTGGGTAGTCTCCGCCTTGCATCATGGGATATAGGGTTGCCTCGAGCTGGTAAAATTAGCTCTCTAGCTTAGCAAGTGCTGAGTCAGAGCCGAGGATCGGCTCCGAACCCATCCAGCAAGAATGAAGGGGAGAGAAGACAACTAACATGGAACGTTATGGTAGGTACATAACTTCTAATTTAAGCGTCGGTATATTTTTGCATCTAAATATATTGGTTCAAGATTTAACTATCCAGAAATGTTGTCGGTTAGCAGTCAGACTACCTGAATTCACAAAAAACGCAAAGAAAAAGACAGAGACAGACCGTCGAGGTCCAAAACCGACAAAGCTTCTCCTAAGCCAGTCGCCAATTCGCCTGTACTCAGTGAGGCGCTTTTGCAGCCCCTGATACCCGCTACTTTTGATTCGCAGGCCTCTGCTGAGACCCATTCGGAGTCCGGTATGCCGCAAGACACCCAGTATTGAACCAGTGGATGTCTCTCCCTTAGATGGGTCCGGAGCTGAGCAGGCACTAGCTTCTGAGGGTGTTTTCAGGCCTAAAGATTTGTATATTAAACCGACGCCATCCTCAAAAACAAAGCCAAAACGAACTTCTGTCTCTAAAAAAACCAACGCATGGGCCACGTGCTCAGGCCCCTATACCTAAAAAAACAAATGATCAAAATGGCTGAGGATTTAATTACCTTGATCAGGGGTTCCCAACCCCCTCCTGCTAAGAGGCCTAGGCAAGGCACTGATTATGAATCTTCAGATCAGGTTTCCATTTCTTCTGATTAGGAATTATCTACTCCACCTTATGAGGACTCTGATGCAGAAGAATCCACCCCTTCTGCTTCTCCTCCTGAGGATTTTTCTTTTGGAGAAACTTTGCATACCTTAAGGGAACATTTTCATTGGGAGAGTCAGGATTTTTAAGAATCCAAAAAGAGGCTTAGGGATTTCCTCTTCCTCAGCATAGACCTTTGGCTATACCTCATGTTCTAGACATTGTTGCCTTCCAGTTTATAGCCTGCTACAGACCACCCTCCCAAACCCAGGAACCCCACTCGGCCTTCCTGAGAACACTGGAAAATATGAAGGTCTCTCCAAACACCATTATATTGGGCGACTTCAACTACCCAAACATAGACTGGGAGCATTACTCTATCTCCAACACCCTAGCCCAAAGGTTCCTAGAATTTATAAACTCAAATGCTATGGAACAACTTGTTACCACTCCCACAAGAGGGGAAAACATACTGGACCTGATCATCACCAACATGTGGACTCTATGCTCCAGACCAGAAGTGTATCCCTTACTGGTAAGATCAGACCATAAACTAATCTCACTGGATATACACATCCCGACCCCACCCCTGCCCAGAAAACCACAGTGAAAAACTTCTCTAAAGCAAATTTCACACTCCTCAAAACCGAGGTGGAATCCTTCAAAGCCCCCGGGCCTGTGGCAAATACGTCCCAGTCTGCCAAATCCTTTATAAATGCATTCTATGAACACCTTCAGGAATGCATGGATCTTGCAATCCCAAATAAAACCAAGACCCAATCCTCCAAAGGCAGATGTCCTGTTTGGTGGACCCCAGCCATAAACAAACTATACAGTAGAAGGAGGAAGCTACTACATGATAGAGCAACATCCCAAAAAAGGAAGGCATCTCTGATCAGTATTAGCAAAAAACTACGGGGACTCATAAAATCATCTAAGGCCAGCTTCAAGAGAAAAATTGCACAGGACACTAAGGATAATCACAAGGCTTTCTTTAGTTATGTTAGGAACCTGGGTGGTAATTCCCAGATATGCTCAGAATTAGTCCAAAATGACAAAAAATACACCAAACCCACAGACATTGCCAACATCCTAGCTGACAGGTTCAGCGCAAACTTCTCCGCCCCTCTCCACCAAAAGGGCAAATATCTATTCCAGCAGAGTGCTGCCCCCCTGACATCTCAGATGCTCAGGTAAGAGCCGCCCTCTTCAAAGCAAAAAACACAGCATCAATGGGACCAGACGGTGTCCCGGGCTGCGTCCTACATGAACTCCAAGAAGAGCTAAACCCAAACATAAAACTACTGCTCAGTCTCAGCCTTACTACAGGATATGTACCCAAAGAGTGGCGTACAGCAACAGTGGTCCCTGTCCACAAAGGTGGTGCCTCAACGGATCCTGGAAACTATCGCCCCATAAGCCTGACTAGCTTGGTCTGGAAAGCTATGGAAAGGATCATCATGGACCTCATAAATAAAGATATTGGGGACCTACAGACACTGGATCCTACCCAATTCGGCTTTGTTAAGGGCAGATCCTGCCTCTTAAACCTGGTTGATTTCTTTGAAGCAGTCACCAAGGCCATTGAGGGGAAGGTGGTCCACACAGCCTACCTGGACCTCGCAAAAGCCTTCGATACAATACCCACTCGGGCATTATAGATAAGCTCACCAGCTTAAATATAAACCCCTATGTCACTAGATGGGTTGCAAACTGGCTCAAGGACAGAACCCACATGGTTCGAATTGCTGGAGCCATGTCAGCTCCAAACCAGTTACAAGTGGCATCCCACAAGGCTCATTCCTGGGACCTCTCTTGTTCGGTATATATTTCTCGGAGGTACAGGCCAACACAGGACTGTGGCTGACCAAGTTCGCAGATGACTGCAAACTGGGCGCCATAATCGACTCTCCAGCCAATACAAGCATCCTCCAAAAGGGCCTCATAGAAACAGACAACTGGTGCCAGAGCCATGGCCTCAAGCTAAACGCCAAAAAGTGTATAGTCATCCCCTTTGGCAAAAGCAAAGTGCCCACAAATTGCCACATAGGTGGTAATCCATTAAGTACAGAAGAAGTAATTAGGAACCTGGGGACCCAAGTTGATAGCAATCTCTCATTTGACAACCACGTGGCCAAAGTGGTTAGAAAAACATTTTATATAGCCCACCTAATCATGAAGGGATTCACATCTAGATCAGGGGAGGTCATCGTGCCTCTTTACTCATCCCTCGTCAGGCCCATAATTGAGTACAATGCCCCTTTTGGGATGTACCTTACCAGACACCTGCAGCAACTGGAAAGACCCCAAAAGTACCTCACCAAGAGGATCAAAGGGCATAAACAGATGCCATATGCTGCCCGGTTAAAGAAACTCCAGCTCTACTCAGTGGCATACCGCCTGTTCAGAGGCGATCTGTGCCTGACGTATAAAGCCATGTCCAACCCGGAATTAATGGACATGCTGCACCTCAGAAAATCCAAATCCCATCGAGCTATGCACTCGAGAGACTTGAACCTCAGCACTGAAATAAATAGGACATGCTGGAGGGACAGATTCATAACCCAGAGGCTCCCTTCACTCTGGAATAAAATCCCAGTCCAGGTTAGGCAGTCCCTCATTGACTCTCTTCAAGAGGAATCCTGATGAGTGGATGGGAGATCGTAGGTTTACCCCGGGTATCACTTCTGTGTCACTGTTAGACAGAGGCACAGTATACTAACCTCGAAAAAGGGCATAGCAAAATAAATTTAAAATGGGTGGCGAAAGCCAAACACATTCTGGCTAGGCTTATAAATGCTCTAGGGCAGATAGCCTAGTATGAACCTTTGTCACACGTTCATCCATGGTACCTGCCTCAGACACCTTATCTACTGTCTCAGCAGAGCTTTCAGATTCTACACACTCTGCTCCAAACTCTTAATCTTGCAGCATGGCTAATCAACTAATTTCACCAGTTACATCTCTCAGCATACCTATGATGGATGTCATTTCGGAGGCTAGAAGGCCTAGCACTGGAAAATCTTATGCTGATAAATGGAAAAGATTCTGTGCCTGGAATCAGGCACAAGGAATACGCACAGCAGTGCCCAATATTCCACAGATTCTGCAATATTTAACTTAGATGCTTCACAAAGGCCTATCTTTCTTTTCCATAAAAATCCACTCCTCTTCCATTTCAGCTCATTACAACAGAGAGCCCTCCCCTCTTTTCTCATCCCCTGCTAAAGCAGTATCTCAGAGGGGCCAAAAATTTAAGATCTCCCTGGAGAGCACCAATTCCTGCATGGGACCTCAGTTTTGTGTTGGAAAAACTCACCCTGCCTCCTTTTGAGCCAGCTGCTACTGCAGACATAAAATTTCTCTCTTGGAAGACAGCTTTTCTTTTAGCAGTCACTTCAGCTAGAAGGATATCAGAATTACAGGCTCTCATGGCAGTGGAGCCTTTATTATTTTCTACCCGGACAGGGTAGCGCTCAGGACCAATCCATCCTTTATGCCTAAAGTAGTGTCCAATGTAGCTCTTAATCAGACCATTCATCTGCCAACTTTTTCCCAAATCCACAGAGCAAGGGGGAGCGGATTATACATTCATTGGATGTACACAGACAACTAAGATCTTACTTGAACAGGACAAAATCTCTAAGAAAATCTGAGCAACTAATGGTGGCATTTGCTGTAGGGGCAGAGGGAAAGGCCATCTCAAAGTAGACAATTTCAAAATGGATAATCCATTATGTTCGTTTCTGCTACATGCATCATGGTAGACCTGTCCCCAAGGGGATCAGATCCCATTCCACCAGGGCTGCATCTACTTCTGCAGCCTTTCTCAGAGGGGGTCCTACCAGAGCCATTCTAGAAGCTGTTACCTGGACCTCAGTTCATACGTTCACCAAGCATTACCATTTACCTCTATTCTCTAAATCCAGAGCAGGCTTTGCCACTGCTGTCCTACAGGGCCTTATAGCTGCTCCTAATGCTGTATAATTCCATCCTCCCAACCATAGCTTTGGGATTCTACCCAAATGTAATGACTGCAACAATGAAACACGAAGAACATAGTACATTTGTGTACACTTACCATAAATGTAGATGTTCGAGTGTATTCACTGTTCCAGTCCTAGTTACCCAACCGCCAGCCCCCTATTTCTGTAATTATACTTCTTCTTTCTGTTACTATGCTCAAAAGCCTTTTTGTAGTATTTGCTTTTATTTAAAAGTATATTTTTTTGTGTTCTAAATTACATGCATATATATATATATATATATATATATATATATATATATATATATATATATATATATATATATATTTTTTTTGCTCCCCATTTGAGGGGCACCTGACAATCTAGGGCAAGAAAAACTGATGAAAATGGCGTCGGCTGCATGTTTTATACCCCTGACGACTTGATGTCATGGAAGAAGGGACAGCAACCGACGCAGGACCCAAGACTTTGTTATTCAGGCCGACTGTGGGCAACCTGCCAGCGGATTACCCTAAATGTAATGACTGCAACAGTGAATAAACTCGAACATCTACATTTATGGTAAGTGTACACAACTGTACTTTCTTGGTTGGGCTGTGGATAAGTTGATCCAAGGCTTTGGAATTTATGAATTCTAGAAAACGTTGAGCAGCAGAGTTGGTACATGAGTAGTTTTCTTAGTTAATGGTGGGGTAGTTGAAATCACCCATTATTATGGTGTTAGGTTGTACCCTAATATTTTCCAGTGTATCAAGAAATGAGGAGTGGGAATCCTGGGGCATGGTGGGGGATCTGTAACAAGCTACAATTTGGATCGCAGTCTTGCCCAGAGTTAGTTGCACTTGGATAATCTCAGATGCATTATGCTGAGCAGCTAGCCTGTAGGTGTGGATATGGACATGCCTCCGCTTTTAGTGCTTCGGTCCAGGTTAGGTGGCCGAAAGGTGCGGTATGAATTGTAGCGTGGTAATGCAGGGGTGCTGTCTGGAGCCTTGAACCAGGTGTCTGTCACTGCACAGATGTCTGTGTTCTCCATTTTAAGGAGTACCTTGATGAGTGCATTTTTGAGGTTTAGACTTGTAGCATTAAGTAGCATTACCCTTGGATTTTGCTTGCTTGAACCTGTTACTGTGGGGAATTTATCATTTGAATCTTGCCTAAAAAAGGCACTGTAGGGATGGCAAGAATCTTAGCCAGTATCCTTAATCTCAAGGGCGACAGGTACAGGCCATCTCTGGCAAAGCATTGTGGTTTGTCGAACATGTCATCCCAGGCAGACAGATACTGGAGCCGCTTAGAATGACATCAGAAGTTTAGCCAATTGTTCAAGTCGATCATTTTGTCCTTGTACTGTGGTTATCATTCTGGGTGATGGCAGGATGCTACTCAGGGCTAGGGTCATTCCTGCCTGGGCTACAAGATTGGGCAGCTCCTCCATGTCTCTCTCCATGTAGTCCACGGAGGTACATCTCGGGTCATTCACACCAACATGGACAATGACAGAGTCATATTTGTACTTGTTGTGGAGTGACCCCGAGTGCATGTGTTATGTGGCGGATCCTGGCACCTGACTGCCAGCTGACTGTTACTTTTTCTCCTTGTTTAGCCTGGTGAGGGGAACATCAGTGTGCCTGACTATAAAGTCACCTATGACTAGAGTGTTGGGTACGTTGTTGTGCCTTATGGGCTGTGGTCAAGTGGCACACTGAGTTTGTGGGCTGTGTCTCATTTGGGTTGTGTTGGGAGGTGGTGGTTGCTTGCGTTTCTGCTTTGGAGGTCCCTGTTGCTTGGGTATATATTTTTTGAGAGCATCCGCGAATGTAGGTGTATGTTATGTGTTTCTATGTGTGTGTTTTGGTGGTGGAGGTTTTGAGGCACTATGTGATGAGTGTGGTGTGGTGCAAGTGTTTGCCTTCTCTTTTTGACTGTCTAGTCCAGTCTTGAGTGAAGAGAGTTTGCTTCCAGTTTGGCTATGGTAGGAGGAGAGGGTTGTCTGTGTACATGAGGCAATTGCTGCGTTGCCCCAAGATGCCCAGAATCATCAGGTAGACATGATGACGATGATGATGAAGATGATAGTTAACCACGTAGGCCTCAATGGACATGATCCTTTTTCAGGAGTGACCCGGGAGCATTTTTAAATTTGTGTTTGTATTCTTGATAACCTAATAAATGTAATATTCAGGGATTAGTTTTCCTTTCTCTGCCATGGGGTTCTCCAGGGTAACCTGGGAGGCTGTCTGTCGGTTGGTGCAGAGGGCTAAGGGTGTGAGCTGCAATTCCTATGATACATAGTTACATTCCCTCAGCTCTGTTTTGCATACTGTGTGACCTTGAGCAAGTCACTTAACCAGACATTGCTCCCGGGTCACTACTGAAAAAGGATCATGTCCATTGAGGCCTACGTGGTTAACTATCATCATCATCTTCATCATCAAGCAATGGTGGTAGATGTCTCTGCGACTACAAAAAACAAAAAAGAAGTAGACACCACTAAATATCTTTAACGATTTAATACTCAAATACAAATATTAAGTGCTTTCTTGTAGTTTGAGCATACCAAGGTGTGCTTACATTTGTGGTATATTTAGCTAAGTGTTCTCAGTGTACATCATTCTATATTGGTAAAACCAATAGGCAGTTGAGAAGAAGAGTGTGTGAACACCTGTATGCCATTAAAAACAAAAATATGGATAATGTACTATTTAAGCACACCTTGGTATGCTCAAACTACAATAAATTTGATTTTAATGTGATTGACTGTGTGCCTAGTTAACTTTAATGGTGACAAGGAGGGGGAGTTGGATTACAGAGAGCTTAAATTGCAAACTTAACTTAATGAATACAATGCAACTGGGTTGAACAGTGGAATAAATTACAAAGCAGTTTTATATATGAAAATTTATCATGACACGTATAAATAAGATTTTAAGTCAGTTGAATGTGATTGGTAATTTTTTATTGGTAAGAGTATTTAAAGGTTTAGGGGATGAAATTTCTTTATTCTGAAGAAGGCTAGTGTGTTATGGCCAAAAGCGCTTAATCTTTGTATTTGAGTATTAAATCTTTAAAGGTATTTAGTGGTGTCTACTTTTTTTGTTTTTTTTTTTTGTGTGGTGTTTTGTTAAACATTGCATGTGAAGTTGTTAAATCTCGCCGTTTATTCTCACTGATGGGTTCAGAGCCGATCCTCGACTCCGACACGGTCGATAGCAAGCTCAAGGTTTACCAGTAGCTCGAGACCAGCCCCTTATCCCACAATGCACTGCTGGAATTACCTCAGATCTAGTGGGCAAGAGAGATCTCGGTGATCCAGCTAGCTCAGACCATTTTAGAAACTAACAGCAAGTCTTTAAAAAGTTTATATATATATATAAATATATATATATATATAGTGTGTTACTTCTATTATATTTAGATAGTTTAGATAGTTTTAATAGTTTAAAAATTAGGGCTTTGTGGCTTTTCAGTTTGTGTGGGCCTTTAGCCCCTTTTCCTACTATTAATCCCTTTCGTAGTTAGGCTTTTTCTGGGGGGCCTCTTAGCCCCATATATATATATATATATATATATATATATATATATATATAATATACTGTTGTAGATAGTGCTCGGTTCGGTTTAGGCTTAGTTTGTGAATCTAGCTTACTGTTTTTCTCTTCAGTATGTCAGATGATAGGGAGAAATCCCATCCCAAATTGGGATTTTAAAAAATGCCCTGATTGTGGGCAGAAAATGTCCATCACTGACGGACACATTCAATGTGTCTACTGCTTGAGGGCCAAGCACCTCCAAGACACCTGTAGCATTTGTCACTCCTCCTGTTCAAGAGTCCTCTTGGAGAGAAGAAGGAAACTTATAGACAGGGGATTGCTACAGCAATCTTTTTCGGAAGTTTTGAGTAGCCATGAAGGTGCTAGTACTTCCTCCAAATCCTCAAAATCCAAGTTTTCAGATAAGGTCTCCAAAAAGGCTAAAATTTCATAAGGAGGGTCATTGGTTCCACAGTCATCGGAGCTGAGTACCTTTGATTCGGAGCCAGCTCTCAGTATTGGAGCCGGTCTGTAAAGTTCCTTCTTCACCTCTGCTCCAGTCAGCACCTTCGGTACATACAGCTAAGTCTTCAATCAGCCTTTCAGATTTGGACATGGATCGGCTGGTGCAGAAGCTTTTACAGGCACCCGGACTTGCTAAATTGTTGTTGGCTCTGACCAGCTCGTTGGTGCCGAAGACCATGGAACTGGACTTGTCTACTCCTCCGAGCCGTACTGGACTCACGGAGCCGAAGGAAGTTGAACCGATGGTGATTGAACCCTTGGAGCCAATACCCGCACCGGGGTTATCGGCTCCATCTACTCTGATGTTCTCGGCACCGACTGAGGGCTCTAGGAGCCGATGCTCTCCTGTCGGCTCCGGGGAGGATATCCTCTCAGGGCTTTGGCTCGGATGAGCTCTGCTCCTACCTCAGGCTCGCAGCACAGGGTTTCGGTGTGGGAGGATCGGACAGTACTCTTGGGTCCGTCCACTCCTCCTCGTCGGATCCATGGTGTCTTTGATGCTATGAGGAGAGTTTTGTCTCCAAAGACAACATCAGCATCGGTTCAGCTTTCCCTCTCCCCTCAGGCCCCTGTCTACTAATGCATCTACCGACCCCTCTAAGCGTAGAGACCCTGAGCCTCAAGTACCCCCACAGGGTGTCCCCTGCTCTTCTGAGACCTCCCCAGATCCCCCCACTGAGGAGGTGCCCAGGAAGAGACTGTGCAAGAGGAGGCACTTAGACTCCCCACAGGAGTCTTTGACATCTGACATGGACTTAGATGAGTCAGAGGGATCCCCTTGATCCCCCTCTGCGGATATCTCCTTTGCAGAGATACTAGAGATCCTTAGTCAGAGGGGCGATTTGGCAGTCCAAGACCCCTGCTTGAGAATGAGTCTGTGCTCTTGAAGGATGAGTCTGTGCTCTTGAAGGCTTTTGGGTCTCAACCTTCCACTTCTTGGGGGTGTCTGCCTTACGACGAGCTCATGGAACTGATCTCTCGTAAGGCGTGGGAGTCACCGGAGGCCATGGAACCTGTCCCTCGTAGACCCAACAAATTCATATCTGCCCCAGTGGATAAGCCATTTTTGACAAAAGGAGTGCCTGTAGATGCCATGGTGGTGACTGCAGCAACCAAAAAGGGAAGTATCTGAGACATCCTCTTCTATCCATCCCCCTAACAGAGATTCTAGGGTTATGGATAGATATGGGAAGCGCATGTTTAGTTCAGCGACTTTTTCTCTGCGATCACTGAACTACTTGACCCATTTTACAAGACTACAGAGAGATCTCCTGAAAGAGCTAGGAGATGCTCTCCAGAGTACAGTAGCTGCAGAAGTGGCCGACAAAGTCAACTCCCCTGCTTGCTACCCTAAACTCAATAGTGAACTCGTCCATGAGTCTCATATCCTATGCAGCTGATGGTTCGAGTAGAGCCACTAGTTCGGCATTGCTCTTCACAGACAAGCCTTGATGCGTCTCTGTTCCTTTGCGGAACCCTTCAAGTCTTCCTTTATTAATACCCAATTCAATGGCTCATCACTGTTTGGGCCCAAAGTAAAGGAAACTTTAACCAGGTGTGAACAGGAAGGCAAGACTTTATCTGCCGTTGGGGTCCGTTTTTCCACTCCTACTCAGCCCTACCCCAAGGGCCCTGGGGGGGGGGTGGTTCCGAAAAACCCAGGCAGCCTTTCAGGACACGTGGTGAAACCCCCTCTAGAGGCAGAGGAGGGGGTTATAATGGAAGACACCGCCCCTGTGGCAGAGGGGGTCCGTAGCGACAGGGGTCAGTTCTCCTGTCAGTTTCTGGTCAGTCCTACCAGCGCCCCTGAAAGGGGGCCCGACTGTTCGGCTCTGGAGTCGCTTGTCTTTGTACCCAAAAGCCTGGCTAAACATAACATCAGATACTTGGGTACAAACATAATTTCCAGAGGATATTTCATACCGTTCTTTACCCCTCCCATTCCTATCAAAAAAATCCCAGGTGTTCCACCCAATCTCAGGAACAAGCAATCGTAGAGGTCCACAGATTGCTAGAAAAAAAGAGTCTTCCATCCAGTACCAGCAGACCAAGTCGGATTCAGAACTTACTCAAGATTATTTTTGGTACCAAAGAAAACAGGGGACTGGATACCTATCTTGGACCTCAACAGACTCAACAACTTCGTAAAGAAGGAGAAGTTCCGAATGGTCACGCTTCAGTCCATTCTTCCCTTTTTAGGGAAAGGAGATTAGATGTGCTCCATAGATCTCAACGACGAGTACTATCCCATAAAGATGGACAGACGCTCCAGAGATCATCTGCGCTCCCGGCTGGGAGCCAATCATTACCAGCTTTGAGCCTTGCCCTTTAGTCTCACTTCAGCCCCAGAGTGTTCACCAAATGTATGGCAGTGGTCACCTGAGGCGTCTAGGATTCCAGGTGTTTCCATACTTAGACGATTGGCTCCTCACCGCTACCACCAGGCATCAATTGACTCAGGCAACACAATACACCCTGACACTCTGCCATCAATTAGGCATTATGATCAACTTCGAAAAGTCTGTCTTATTGCCATCTCAGCATACTGTTTTTATAGGAGCAGAGTTAGACACCTCAACCACCACTCTACATCTCCCTATCGAAAGAGTCTCCACCAAAACATCAGCTCACTGGTGTCAAAGAACAAAGCTACAGCAGCGGAGATATTGAAAGTACTAGGTTTGATGGCGGCAGCAGTCCTGGCTATACCACTCGCAAGGATGGATATGCGAATTCTTCAATGGCTCCTCTTCGCTCAGTGGTCTTACCAGAAACTACCAATGCACCACATGATTCTTATCATGGATTCTTGCAGGAGAGACCTTCGGTGGTGGTTGACGTCTCTTCATGTTACAATAGGAAGACCCTTTGTCCCCCCCGCAGTAGCCACTGTGACCACGGATGCTTCCCTAATAGGGTGGGGGGGGGGGGCATTTTCAGGGAAAGACTGCCCAAGGCACATGGACAGATCAAGAATCACATCTGCACATCAATGTTCTAGATTTGAGAGCGGTGCTTCCAGCGTTGCAGTACTTTCAGGACTCTCTCCCTCTAGGGACTATTGCAATTCAGACTGACAACATGTCAGTAGTCTGGTACTTGAACAAGCAGGGCGGAACCAAGTCTTACCCCCTTTGTCGAGAAGCCCTCAGGGTTTGGCAATGGGCTGTGTCTCCCAGTGTTTTCTGTTAGCAACATACATCCCGGGGAAATCCAACATCATAGCGGACAAGCTAAGCAGGGCAATATTACTCCCTCACGAGTGGTGTCTCAAACAACAGGTTGCGGAGTTGATTTTCCGCAAATGGGGCCAGCCTTGCTGCAACCTTTTTGCCAGCCACATCAATTCAAAATGCAGAGGCTACTTTGCCCAGATACCACCTCCGGGTCATCCTCCGAGAGATGCACTTTTACACGATTGGCCCCTGTGTCTCCTTTATGCATTTCCACCCTTCCCATTAATCCCAGATTTTTACAGAAAGCAAAATCACTGGGAAGGAAGGTTATACTAATAGCCCCCTACTGACCTCTACAGATTTGGTTTCCATTTCTCCACCATCATCTGTTGGAGGATCCATGTATCCTGGACCCAGTTCCGGACCTTCTGACGCACCCGTCAGGGGACCTTCATCCTTCTCTGCAGTCCCTGAAACTGACTGCTTGGCTAATCCACTTCCCCTAATTGCCAGGCTTCATTCAATTTCAGAAGATACCATACAGATTTTCTTGTCTTTTCACAAGCCATCTACCAGGAAACTATATGGCAGTAAATGGAAAAGGTTCTCAATTTGGGCCAACACGCAGAACATTGACCCTTTTCGAGCTCCGCTATCTTCGATTTTTAAATTTTTGACAAAAATTTTTAAGGACGGGGCAGCAGCTGCTAGAGTTCAAGTTCAGTTAGCTGCTATCTCAAATTTTCACCTTGGTCTTGATGGCTCAAATATTATGAGCCATAAATTATCCAAAACCTTCCTTAAAGGCGTTCTTCATCTGAGACCTCCGATCAAATTTCCCTTTTCTCCCTGGAATTTAAACTTTATGCGGTCTCAACTTATTCTTCCTCCCTTTGAACCAGCTTTTTCTTGTGCTTTAAAATCCTTATCTTGGAAAACAATTTTTCTTGTGGCCATTACTTCTGCCCGCAGAGTGTCAGAACTTCAAGCATTATCCATCAGACCACCCTACATGATCTTCCATGCTGATAGAGTATCTCTCAGAACAAACCCCTCATTTTTACCTAAAGTCTGTTCTGAGTCAAATATCAATCAGGTCATTGAACTACCAGTGTTCTTCCCCAATCACTCTAACAAATTGGAATACATGCTGCACAAACTTGATGTTCACAGACAGCTCAGATTTTATTTTGACAGAACTAAGGATATTAGGAAATCAGATCAACTTTTTGTATCCTTCTCAGAAGCAAGAAAAGGCAATCCAGTGGCTAAAACAACCTTATCTAAATGGTTATCCGATTGTATATCCTTTGTTTATGAAAATACGAATATGCCTTTAACGCAGAAACCAAAAGCGCATTCTACCAGAGCTGTCTCTACCTCTTCTGCTTTTCAAGCTAAATTGCCCCTTGATGATATTTGCTCTGCAGCCACTTGGTCTAAGCCTCATACCTTTATCACACATTACAAAGTAGATAAGGCTTCTAGGGACAGGTCTTCCTTTGGTTCTACGGTATTGAAAAACATGCTCCCATGAGCCACCCAGGGTTGCGGGTGCTAGGGATGCTACCCATCAGTGAGAATAAACGGCGAGATTTAACAACTTCACATATAGAAGTTATGTACTTACCATAATGTTCCATGTGAGTTGTTTGTCTCGCCTTTATTCTCACGTCCCTCCCTCCTTCCCCCTCCTGGCTGACTGTTGACTTAGAGGCTAGTGCCATCCTAGTTATTCAATATTTCTTCTTTCCCTTTGGGAACTGTTCTTTGTAGATATATATGAGAGTATGTATAGGTTGTATATATGTATATATATGTATAGACTATTATGCGCAACCAACAAGATCTGAGGTAATTCCAGCAGTGCATTGTGGGATAAGGGGCTGGTCTTGAGCTACTGGCAAACCTTGAGCTTGCTATCGGCCGTGTCAGAGCCGAGGATCGGCTCCAAACCCATCAGTGAGAATAAAGGCGAGATAAACAGCTCACATGGAACGTTATGGTAAGTACATAACTTCTATGTTTATTACATTGCTTAGAGGCATTTGTTGTAGTTTTATTTTTTTATTGGATTGGAATTCTGTTTAAATAAATGTATATATTTATAGAAAAATATAGATACCATCAGTTTCCATGTAATTTTGTTTCACCAAAAGAGAAATCAGTGTGACTAATTCATGAGCATTTGTTTCAGTGAAAAGTCATTTGTACAGTACCCCATTCATAGAAAACTGCAGTTTCTACAGTTCTTACCCCTTCATAAAATTTGCATGCCTGTTTAGGGGTACCCTTCAACATTTCCTTGGGATGCTGATTTTTTAATAGCTCATAAAGATGTAAAAAGTCATGGACAATTCAGGAACTGTGTAGTTGAAACACTGGTATGCCTTAAGGGGCCAGTTGCATATGTCCCATGGGCCACTAGTACAGGAGGTTTAAGGTATTAACATAGTGAAGGCTCTAGCTTGGCTGAGTCTTTCTTGTAGTTTTTTTTTTTTTTTTTTTGTTCTAGGCAAGGACGTTTACCACAATATTCCCCAGAGACTGGATTTGCTCATATAAGATGGGGCTGTTTGATGTACCCCAACCAGTAAACTAACTGAATGATAGAATCGTGATGTATTTTTTAGGAACCTTTTTTTCTAAAGATGTGGTGCATGTACAAAAAGGAGATGAAAAATCCTGTATGTGTCGACTCAAAGCCCTGTCACTTTACTCTGTATTGTACAGACTGCCAAAAGGTGGCCTTGTCTGCATACAAGACATCCTCCGATCCATTATTTGATGGATTTACTGCACATCAGCAAGTCAAATGGCATCAGAAATACTTAATCTAGGAATCTAAACCTCTTCTGCAACTTCAACAGAATGGTTTGGAGGGACAGGTATATCTCAGAGGATACTGTTGGAGCAGACTCTCCGTCCACATAAAATGAACTTTATTTCTGTCCATTTTCAAGGGTAACTTAGATCTCTGGATGGGAAACAGAAAATTTACCCCCAGGACTGCTCCTTGTGTTAATAATGGACAGAGGCAACTCCTAAATGCTTTAGTCTATGCATGGGTCTCCTCAAATTATCTGTGGTTTGATCCCAGTTATTCTCATTAGGAGTAAATGTGTCAACCATGGGATAGGTAAGGTCAATCTGTAACCAAGTAGTATAGTTTATTTTGATCAGAATAGGAAACTGGCTAGGTTTAAAATGGCCCACAAGAGCAGCTAGCCTAGTACTTATGAATGTATGTGTAAGTGGAAATTTTGTAGTTGATGCCAGTCTAAGGACGAGGACGGACTTTGTGTCTGACTGCCTGTGGTTCTTGATTTTTATTTATTTATTTTTGTGTGTGCGTGATTTACTGTCCTCTGGCCTGTCTTATTTCTCTTTCATGGTTTGTCAACCATTTCTACTCGTTTCCCCTTGCCTCCCCTACCTTCTAATCATCCACAAGTTGTAAATATTTATTTATAATTCAGATTTCTATTTGGTGAATAGTTGGTTATACGTGTATGCTTGTTTAGTAGTATTTACTATTAGATGTTTTATTTTAAGTTTTATTATATCAGTAAGTTTTTTGTTAATTAGTATGGCACTTTAAATGTTAAGGGATTATGATCACATAACTATGACTTTTAATGGGCACTTGTGCATAAAGTCCTGTTTACTTGAATGAAAGTTCTCAAAGTCTTCTGTCTAACCACTTCCTGTGGTGGTAGTTTGCTTGAGATATCCTGTTTGCAGCCATCTTTAAGTTGAAATGTTTTTTAAAGGGGTGTTGCACATTTGTCCACCCAGAAAACAGGTGGCTCCTCCTTGCGATCTTAACTTTGGGCTTGAGAAGAGACTCAGTCTTTTATAGGCAGCAATATAGTCCTCTGTATATGGTTTTACAAAGCAGTGTAAACTGAATCCCTTCTCCAGGTCCAGAACAGATTTTGCTAGGACTAATTTCCAGGGAATCCTGGAGTGTCATTGTATTAGCCTCTTCCCTTTTTTTCCCTAAACAAGGGTAATCCAGCCATATTGCTTAGGCTACTGTAGCAACGATCATGTGTTTGAACACAGTACATTTGTGTAAGCGAAACTTAATCACAATAGTTAATGTTCTAATAGGTGACCGTTGGCCCTCCTTTCTCCTTAACCCTTTTCTTGCTCGGCTGTTTTGGTGTTTCCAGGATGTGGATTTTGTTTACCTTTTTTTGTATACTGTTACTGTTTGGCTTGTTTCCTAGCATTTTTCTTTAGGGCTCTTGCCTCCTTCCTGAGCATAAAAACAAAATGCTCTGAAGCTTTAAGCATTCTTTGCATGGAATTCTGCTTGAGCTCCTGACAATTGGAGTGTGTGCAAGAAGCCCTTAACTTTGGAGGGCAGGATGGTTGCAGTGGGGTAGGACCCATGTAGCTTAGGTCACTGCAGCACTGATCTTACTATTAGAAAATCTACTGATTTGATTTCAGTTACACGACTGTACTTTCTAGCTTGTCAAAAGGTTGCCTCCCCTCCACAAAACCACACAAATCTGTATCGGTTTTGGCAGTACCTTAACCATTGTCTTGGCAATGTAGACATAAATACTTCAGTTGGGAAACTTGTATATCTCCAAACATATATGCCTAGAGTTATAAGTACAAACTTACTGGACCAGCTAATTTGTACCCCTTTTAGGGGAGACATAATTCTAGCTTTGGTTCACACCATTATGGAGCAGCTTTGTCCCCTGCCAGTTAAAACATCCTCCCTAGTCCTATCAGACCATAATTCATTTGCATTCACCAAAAGATTGAAGCAGGAAGTGTACTCCAATAACTCCATATTCATAGATTAAGATGAAACTAATCTAAAACTAAGTGAAGTGATAACCTGGCTTAATTCAGCATCTACTTCCACTCTGAGAACCCCTCTATGAACGTGAAATCCTTCACCAGCAAATTCTATGCTCATGTAAATAGCTGCATGGAAGCATCTCTGCCCTTCCAAAGTAGTACACTATTTTTAAAAGTAAACCCCTGTGGTGAAACCCAAATACAAATAGGCTGTGTAATAAAAGGAAAAACCTTATTACATAAAGTAAATATAACTGTCCAAATGCCAAAAACACTCTCGCCAATTTAACACAGAACTTTGGTCCCGTATCAAATCCAGCCAATGCTAGATACGAGGTAAAATTAGCCACCCATGTAAAAGGTAATCGCAAAGCCCTCCTTTAGCTATATCAGAACCACAGAAATAATGCTCAGAACTATGCAGAGCTAACTTTTTATACTGCATATTCTAATCCTAAGGACCTAGCCAGTATGATGATGATGTGTCTTTTGGCTTTTCCCGGTTAGGGGTCGCCACAGCGGAACTCCGGTCCGCTAATGATTGGCAGTAGATTTTTACGTGCCGAGTTGCCGGCCCTGAAGCACAACCTTCAATGAAGGTACGCCCATTCACGCATGTCTCCACACAGGAGACGCTCTAGCTGAGAATCGAACAGGACGTCTTACTGTGAGGCGACAAAGCTACTGTGGCACCACCACCGCAGTCCAGGACATAGCCAGTATAATAGATAAAATAAGCTAACTTCACCCCCCCCCTCCAAATTCCCAGATCAGATATACACAGCCAGCTGTCCCCTCAAATCTCGCAGAAACAAAAACACTATCTGAGGCCAAGAACACTGTTACTTTGGGGCCTGATGGCATACCAGGATGCCTGCTAGTCAGCCTGAAACTGGACCTGTCAAAACCCCTACAGAAGCCCTTGGCATCAGCCTCCAATCAGGGTCTGTATCCAATAAGTGGAAGACTGAAACAGTCATCCTTATGAACAAAGATGGGGCTTCAGATGACCTGGGCAACTGTAGACCTATAAGCCTGACCAATCCTCCTTTGTAAGGCTATGGAAAGGGTTACTGTAGAATTCATTAATAAGGACATAGGCAGCCTACAAACTCTTAACTTTGTGCTCGAGAAACTTACTCTTTCCCAGTTTGATTTTGTCAAGGACAGAACCTACCAACTTAATCTATGCTATGTAAGATTAATAGGTGTGTACTAGATTAATGACCACTAGGGCCTTTTTAAGCCTATCCATGCATCCCAAATGTTGATAAGTTGTAGTACCCTTGATAAGTGTAAGTAGGGGTTTGAGGGATGAAATATTTACAAGCAGGGGCCTGGGAAATGAGACATTTTCAGGCTGATGGTGTCTATTAGAGGCATAGGTGCCAAACCAGGGATGAATTTCCTGTCCTCCAACCAGTTGTCCAGGTTGTACTTGAATTGGTTTGGGGAGAAATTCTGTTTTGCATGGATGGGAAGCCTGTTCCAGAAAAGGTGTAGTCTGTGGGATGCATACCTGTTTGTCCAACAGGTACTATTTATATCACAGGCAAGGTTTGCGTCTTTAGAATGGGTAGTTCTGGTGGTCATGGTTTTGTGGATATGCAGGAGATCCATCATGGTGGGGTCTGACAATGCCTTTGTAAGCCAAACATAGATCTTCCCTCAGCGACTTATAGGAGACAGACTACAGGGTTTGAGATGGTCTGCAACAGGACATGTTATTTTTCTTTTACTGAGGAACTTCTGTGGACTTTCCAGTTATTGGACATGCCTGGTTAGGCAAATACCAGAGGGTTTTTTTTACTTGATGACAGATTTGATGACTGCTGAATGCAGTGGAGCAATGACCTTCTTGGACCTAGATACCATACCTTTGTTTATAAGTCGCACAGCATAAAATGATTTCCTCACTACTGTAGACAGGTGATGGTCAAAGGCTAGATTACTGTCTGTGTGTCCCTGATTACTGGATCGACTCTTTAGGTCTATGTTATCGATATGATTGTTAGCAGGGGTGGATGGCTTCCTGAAGGATGTTGTGAATTTCTTGACATTTAGTTTTAGTCTATGGCTCTGGCACACATTTGTCTGTCAGTCCTTCCTGGAGATCATTAGTATTGGTGGGGGATTCTGTGACTGCTCCTAATTTGCAGTAGTCTGCAAATTTTGTCAGCCAGTGGCTCTGGACATTGGCCTTTACTTCAGAGAAGTAAATGCCAAAAAGGAGCGGTCCCAGCACCAATGCCCGAGGTATATCACCAGAGGTGGATTGCCCAATTCTAACTTCCTGGGTTCTGTCTGTGAGCCAGCTGGCTATTCTCTAGGTGACATTAGGGGTTATACCTAACCTCTAGAGTTTATCAATAATGACCGAGTGGGATATTGTGGCATATGCCTTACCATGTCAAGGTAGGCAGTATGAACCATTTTGCCCTCATCCGTTGCTTTGGTGAACTTCTGAAAGAGGTCCATCAGGCTGAGTAGGCATGATTTGTCCTTGAAGAAACCAAATTGAGTTGAGTTCAGTTTTTGGAGGTTTCCTGTGTCATTATTGATGATCTCCATGATAATTCTCTGTTTGGTTTTGCATATGAGACTAGTGACACTTATTGGTGTGTAGTTTCCAGGCAATGTAGATGGGCCACCTTTGTGCAGAAGGATGGCTTTCCTCATTTGTGAGGCACAAAGTTTGTTTGGAAGCTACAGTTAAAATAGCAGTTTCAGAGGTCGTAATACTTGTCTGGGCCCATCGCTTCAGTGTTCTTGGGCTTAAAGCATTGAGGACCTGTTCCCTAGGGATAGTAGGGGTAGTTATGTTTGATAGTATTTCCTGAGGGAAGCTTGAGGGGGAGGGAGAAAGGGGCAAAGTTAAAGAAGAGTATGTCTGTCAATGAGTTTGGTATATTTTCTGGCTCAGTATAGGTGGCTTTATTAACAATGAGCTCTCCATACAGTTGTGTATTGCCCTTGAGGTTACGGACAAAGCTAAGGAATGGCTTGTGGTTGTCCTTGTGGGAGGACAAATTTTTATCAGATTTGGTTTCCGCTGACATTATTTGTTCACTGAGGAGTTTCAAAGTGCTGTTATTGTACTGGATGCAACACCCCCTGATTTATGCAATATTTTTCCTTCTGTTATACAGCCTATCAATGATGAGATTCCACAGGGTGTCTTGTTTTTTTGAGTTAGTTCTGTACTTCTGGTGGGTTCAGCTGCCTCTGTGCAGCTGTTAATATGTGTTTATAGGGTTTCTGTGAATATCTCCATGTAGACATCAGTTTTCTCAGGGGGCGGCCACGGTGGTGCAGTGGTTAGCATTGCCGCCTCACAGCAAGAGGTTCTCCGGTTCGATCCCCGGCTGGGGTGCCTTCTGTGCGGAGTCTGCATGTCCTCCCTGTGGTCGCGTGGGTTTCCTCCGGGTGCTCCGGTTTCCTCCCACATCCCAAAGACATGCTGCAGGTGGATTGGACACTCTAAATTGGCCCTAGGTGTGCGTGTGAGTGTGCCTTCTGTGGAAGGTTGGGCGCCGGGCTGGCAACTCGACACCGTAAAACTCCACTGCCATTCAATGTGCGGACAAGGTGATCCGCTGTGGCGACCCCTGACCGGGAAAAAGCCGAAAGAAGAAGACATCAGTTTTCTCAGGGTTTATGGGGACTTGACAGTTTGCCAAGTTATGCTTTTTGTAAGAAGTTAGCCTTACAGTAGTTTCTGAACATTCCAGGGTTAGCTGGTGTTCTGGTATTTTATTTATAATTCAAAGGAGTCTGACCTTACCAGAGAAGACATTGTACTAGGGGATGTGCAGTACGCTCCATTATTAGTGAGGACCAGATCCAGTATATTTGCACCCTGTTCGGTGTATTGACAGTTTGGTCCAGGGAGTTTGTGCTTTACAAATCTATGAATCTCTGTGCTTGTATGTTTGCTGTAGTATGTGATCCCAAGTTAATAGGGGAGCAATTAGTTGCGCATGAATAGAGTATTGGGTTGGATGTTGAGTGTTTTCAGTAAGTTAAGTACATGTTAGGGGTTTCCTGTGTCAGAGGGGGACCTATAACTTGCAAGGAAGTGATCTGGATTTTGCCTCTGGTGATTTGAGTGAAGCTCAAGTGCATCATCCTGTTTGACCAGCTTTGAGGTATATTTTTTATGTAAATCGAGACACTGCCCCTTTAGTCGTTTTCTATGTAGTAGCTAGTCTAAATATGTGGTAGTCATTATAGCCTTTCATTGTCTGTATGCTGTCTGTGGCTTTAAAACCTGTAAGCTATTGTGAATGTTTTCTTTCATATATGTATACTTACATAGGTAACTTTATGTATATGTCAAAACTGTTAAATGTTAATCTTTTCTCCCCAGGCTTCGGCTGAAAATGAGTTTTATCCCAGTCTGACTTTTCTGGTAAATGTAGATAAGTAAATAAATGTAATCTGGTGGACGACTTTGCAAAGGTTGCTGAAATAGTGGATGTTGGCAAATCTTTAGACACCACACATCTAGACTACGCAAAAGCATTCGGTACTACCCTCCACTCAGGCATAATTGCTGAACTTGTCCAGCTAAAAGTAAATTCCTATGCAGCTTGTTGGATAGCAAACTAGCTTGCAAAGAGAACCCAGGAGTTTAGGATGGTTGGATCTGCCTCATTCAAAAGACCCGACACTTGTGGTTTATCCTAGTGCTCAGTCCCTGGGCCATTGTCATTTGGTATTTACTTCTTTGAAGTCAGAGCCAGTGTTAAAGGCTCATGGCTGACTGAATTTACAGATGACTGTAAATGTGGTACCTTCATGTTATCTTCTGGAGAGTTTAAGATCCTTCAGGAAGGCCTTTGAAAGCCACATCCTAAAACTAAATGTATAATTATATCCTTTGGCAGGGCTGATGTCCCCTGCAATTGTCACATCAACAACACACCCCTGAAAAAAAATGTCCCAGGAGTGAGGCATCTGGGAATCCATGTAGACAAGAAGCGGTCATTCAATCAGCATATATCCTGTGTTATAAAAACATTTCTCTCCTTTGTACAGCTTATTAGTAAGGGTATGGTATCCAAGTTATGGGATGTGATCATTCTACTGTGTACTTGGTATAATGCCCCCCTTTGATATTGACCTGTCCAAGCACTTTTTCACTTGAGAAAATCAAGAGCCTAAATAGTAGAAGCTGCACAGATTGTCTCGAAGCCTAGTCTTTTTTTTTTTTTTTTAGTATTTACAAGCCACTGAAGTATGATCTTTGCCTCACTTAGAGTCTCTACCAACCCAGTCTTTTCAGGTCTACTACACAGCCCAAGTCAGTTAGTGGCTGATGCATCTGCTCAAGAGATCTGTCTCTTCTGAAACCTGTAGAACATGCTGAAGAAAATAGATACATCTTGCAAAGAATACCACTTCTCTGGGACAAGTCTTCCTCCCCATATTAAGCAAAATGTCTTGCTCTACCCTCGTCCCTTTTATGTACAAGGGTAACATGTAAATGTCTGCCAGCCCATGGGTTATTTGTGCTAACATTACAAAGGAGAACGAGTTAATCGTACATAAAATACTAGGGCTAGAAACTTATTTCAGATATGGCTAGGCCTCTGAAGATCTTCATGGATCATTAGCTCAAGTAAGTACCTATGAACCTGTAATCATGGTTCAGAACTGAAATTGGGTCTGTATGAGGCAGTGCCTGAGTAGTATAGTTTTTTTCCAAGATGCTGGTACTGTATCAATTTTAAAATAGTGTTAAACCTTCCAGATCTTTCACTTTCTTGCTTCCTTACTTGAATACTTCCACAGAAATGCAGTCTCCTCTTGGAGACTTCCATGTTGATTGATTATACATCACCATTTTTATGTCATCCCCTCCTATCTTGGCTATTAATTTTTGAGCTTCATCTTCCTGTAACCTTGGCATAGTTAAATCTTCCATAAATATTTCCAACTGTGCCACTTCTTGGTTTCCACATTCTGTTGCTTTATACTTTCTGAAATTTCTAATGCATCAATAGAGTTTCTGTATCTTGCCATAGGCTCCCTACTTTTGCCAAAAATCCTTTCTATTTTCTGGTGCCCAAGTCAGTTTTGCTAATGAGTTATAAATACTTGCTTAACCAAAACCTCTCTAAACTCATGCATATTTTTCAAATGCTCCCTTCTTTTCCTTTTGGCATTCAGCAGTTGCTGCTCTTCTGCAAGATTCCACTTTGTCTGTAATGCTGTAACCTTTAATATCCCCTCTAGACAATTTCTTTTGTTTCCCTCATCTGTTTTCTCATTTTACCATGTTTTTAATTCCATTTTCATTTTATCCCATTCCCTAGCTATCCATTCTGAAGAAATTTGTATCTTCCCTAGCAACACTTTAGTAACTTCCACTACTCATTCCTTAAATTCCTCTTTTTAATGATAAATAAGAGATGTTTCATCTTTGATTACCCTGGATCTTTGTCTTTAGTGGTGCATGATCTTGAATAGTTACTGGTATGTTTCAAAGCTTTTATTTAAATACCTGTGCTTCTATGAAATATTTTTTCTATCCAGTTGTACCTTGGGGAATATGTAAATTCTGTCTGGGTGCCTGCTAGAAAGACCACATCTTCTATTCCAGATGTGTTCATTATATTTCTTCAGAAATCTACCTTTGTTATATTTTCTCTTCTAGACCCCCATAATATGGCTTCACTCACATGCCAGAACAATGTGATTTTTAATTTGCACACAAGTAAATGGCCTCATGGTATTCACTATTTGCTCATAAATTAATTCTGTATCTTTGCACTGCATCAGATAGTGCATGAAGTGCCAAATTACTTTTTTTGCAGCTGTGGCAAATGTGTATGTCAGCTTCTTTTACTGGTGGAAAAAACTTTTTATATTAGAACTGTGTCCCTATGTCATGCCACTGAGCTTAAAAGTAAACTTTAACCTCAGTAGCAACATGGTAGTGAAAGCCTGAAGTGCGTCCCTAGACTTCAGTGGGTACGCTGCTGCGCATGTGTAGCTGTGCACCCATTATAGTCTGACACAATACTCGCTCTGCCTACAGTGACTTCAGGGTGGACTAGACTAAATTTGTTTGGTCTGTGGTTTAATAAGTTTATGAAACTTTTTATGAAAAAATTGCCTAAAGAAGGACTAAAGTTAACGCAAGTGCATTGCAGTGCTTAACTCTCTAGCTGCCACAGTGCACTCACAATCACAACAAATCGTTGCCATTCTTGAGTTGCCAAGGCTTTTGACTATGATGCTATCATCAGGGTTATGTATAATCTTAAAAATCAACCTTTACATAATTGCTAGGTAGATAGTTTGCTAAGAGATGGGAAGATTATGGTTTAAGTCAAGAATTTTCTTTCTAAATCAAAAAGCATTTTCAGAGGGGACCTAGAGGGTTTAGTGGTCCCATTTTTTTGGACACATTTATGACATGTTTCCCTGAGTTAGCAAGTTTGTAGATGGTACAACAGTTTTTGTGGAGGGTATCCTACATCAAACCTATATGACCAAAGGAAATTGTATACTTGTTTTTTTTTTTTTTTTTTTTTATCTCAGTGCTTCAGCTAGTCAGATGCTATTCACTGCCAAGAAATATTCTAATGTGCACTTTGGAAAACAGCTGTAGGTACCCGTACACTTTAAGGCCAGGTATTGTTGCAGTTGCTGATTTATACAGTGAACATGTGTGTAGTAGATGTTACAGTTTTGAGTAACATCAGGCAATATTTTTCCAGTTGGACAGTTGTAGTTCTTTTTTTATACTTATTAGCTGTGAGACTCATAATTTGAGTATTGTGAATCATTATGTATCTGTAGAGCTTTACAGATTTACAGGGTGGAGTCTGTTCAGAGATCCTTCACCAGAAAACTAACAGGGTTTGGGCATACTCAATATGTCAGACTGAATAAATATTTTATGTGTAGGTTATAGATTAATAAGAAGAGATTTAATTGTTTTTGTAAGGTGTAGAAAAGAAGTCTCTCTGTCAACTCGGGTATTAATTTTTTGAAACGCCACACTTCAACTAGAAATAATGGTCTTTTGATTAACCTGCCAAAATGTAGATCTTGGTATTTGTCTTTATTTTCATTTAGGGCAGGGTGTTTGTTGAACAATCTACCTGTGAGCATTGAATCATCAGATAGCATTAGTGCCTTAAAAAAAAAAAAAAAAACTTTAGACAAATAGTTCGATTCAAACGTATTTGAACCAGGTTTTACATATGGTAAATTTGAAATTTGTCCTCTGGGCCTTTTGAGCAGTTTTGATAACATATTGAACTCAATACATCATCACTATTGCAAATCAGGTTCCAGTCCCACCCCTGTTGAAAGCTAATTATTTCACCAAAAATTGTCTTAAGCTCCATAATTGTAGTTATAGGTGGAATGCAAAAACGTCATTGTAATCATTCTTCCTTGCCAGTAACCACTTATTACCACAAAACTGCCATTATTCTTTCTTTTCCTGTTGTCTGTCTATTGGAGCCCTCTCTCAGTAAGTATCAATACCCCCATTTACCATCGTCACGGATATTCTGAAAGCCTTTCTTCGTCAAATTCACATGTTCATCAGTATCCAAGTCCGTCTGCTGTAACATTGTTATTTGCATCCTACACTTCTCTTCTTAAAGGACAACAGGATTCTGTTATTTAAATGCTCGACTTCTCAGTCCCTTTTCTCCCTGTTTTACAGTCGTTGCTATGAATAAACAATGCAGAATTTAAAATATTTTAAGTTGACTGATGTAAAGTTGTTCAATCTCGCCGTTCATTCTTCACTGATGGGTTCGGAGCTGATCCTCTGCTCCGACATGACCGACTAGCAAGCTCAAAGTTCTCAAGTAGCTCGAGACCCCACCCCTTATCCCGCAATGCACTGCTGGAATTACCCCAGATCTAGTTTGCCGCGGCATGGATCTCTTGGTTTCCAGCGTTGCTCGAGACTTTATTGGGAGTTTTCAACTTTCAGCAAGTTATATTTTTCAATTTTTATATATCCTTGATCTATTTTTAAGAATAGATATTACTATGCTACATTAATCCTATAATGCTACTTAGATTGAATTGAAGTACATATTGAGGTAGCCCTCGTGGGGCAGCCACGGTGGTGCAGCTGTTAGCGTTGCCGCCTCACAGCAAGAGGTTCTCCGGTTCGATCTTCGGCTGGGGTGCCTTCTGTGCGGAGTCTGCATGTCCTCTCTGTGGCCTCGTGGGTTTCCTCCGGGTGCTCCGGTTTCCTCCCACATCCAAAGACAATGCTGTAGGTGGATTGGATACTCTAAATTGGCCCTAGGCATGAGTGTGTGCATGTGTGTGCCTTCCATGGAAGGTTGGGTGCTGGGCTGGCAACTCTACACCGTAAAACTCCACTGTGAATCATGAGTGGACAGGTGATCCGCTGTGTCGACCCCTAATCGGGAAAAGCTGAAAGAAGAAGACTAGCTAGTAGATAGTAGTTTTCTCTGTTCATACCCCTTTCCTCATTAAAATCTTTCTTTGCCTTCGTCCCTTTGGCCTTAGGATCCCTTCTTTAATTATTAGTCAGCAGTCCCTGTTGGGACTATTGTTATTGGATTACTTAATCCTGTTTATATTGATATAGCTGTCAGTTGCCCATTGGGCTGTGTGTGTGTTTTGTGTGAATTTTAGTTAAAATTTCTAAAATAGCTCATAGTTACAGTGTGTTCAATTTAGTGAAAATGTCTGAAGAAAAAGACAAACATCCAAAGTCTCGGTTTAAAAAATAGCCAGACTGCAGACAGAAAATGTCAGTCACGGATGCCCATGTGCAGTGTGTTTACTGTTTGGGTGAGGTGCACTTGCAAGAGTCCTGCAGTATCTGTCACTCCTTTTCCACCAGAGTACTAGCAGAAAGGAAGAGGAAATTAATTGATAGGGGTATTATCAAACACCCTTTTTCTGAGGCATTGTCTGACCAGGATGGAGCCAGTAAATCATCTAAATCTTCCTCTGAATCTAGGTCTAAAAAAGGTCAAAGTGTGGTGACTTCAGCTCCACTGCCTTCGGAGCTGACAGTCTGATGTTCTTCGTGTTTCACTGTTGCAGTCATTACATTTGGGTAATCTGCTGGCAGGTTGCCCTCAGTCGGCCTGATTAACAAAGTCTTGGGTCCTGTGTCGTTTGCTGTCCCTTCTTCCATGACGTCAGATCGTCAGGGGTATAAAACATGCAGCCAACACCATTACATCAGTCTTTCTTGCAGTGCGGTGCCCGAAGCAGAAGCAGTTCACAAGTGCCAGTCGGCAGACTCCTGAAATTTTCGTTTTCGAGTTTCAGAACCGAAGTCTTCAACTAAAAGGTAAGTACCCCGTTGGGGAAATTTTTCTTGCTCCTTACCGATGTCAGTAAAAGTTAATAATTGCATTACTTGTGGGAAGCAAATACCTCATAAGGATGTTCATTTGTACTGTATTCCTTGCCTAGGCCCTGACCACAATGTACCTTGCTGTCGGTTTTGTGCTAAGTTTAATCAACGCACTATTAAACGTCTGTATATTTTTGCTTCTGAATACTTTGGCTCACGATTTAATTATCCAGAAATGACGTCGATTAGCAATCCGACTACTGGAATACATAAAAAACGCAAAGAAAAAGACAGAGGCCGTTGAGGTCCAAAACTGACAATGACACTTCTCCTAAGCCAGTTGCCAGTACTCAGTGAGGCGCTTTCGCAGCCCTTGATACCTGTTACTTCTGATTCGCAGGCCTCTACTGAGACCCATTCGGAGTCCGGTATGCCATGAGATGCTTCAAGTATGGAACCCGCAGATGTCTCTCCCTTAGATGGGTCCGGAGCCGCTGCACAGGCACCGGCTTCTGAGGGTGTTTTCAGGCCTACAGATTTGTATATCAGACCGATGCCATCTTCAAAGCTAAGGCCAAAATCTAAATCTATGTCTAAAAAACCGACACCTGGGCCACATTTGCAGGCCCCCCTATACCTAAAAAACAAATGATCAAAATGGCTGAAGATTTAATTACTCTGATCAGAGGTAGCCAACCCCCTCCTTCTAAGAGGTCTAGGCAAGACATTTATTATGAATCTTCTGAACAGGATTCTATTTCTTCTGACTCTTCTAATGAACAGGATTTGTCTATACCTACTTATGAGGACTCTGATGCAGAAGATTCCATTCCTTCTGCTTCTTTTTGGGGAAACTTTACATACCTTAAGGGAACATTTCCACTGGGAAAGTCAGGATTTCTCTGAATCTAAAAATAGACTTAGGGATTTTCTTCTTCTTCCTCAGCATAGGCCTTTGGCTATACCTCCTGTTCTAGACATTGTTGATGATGTTTTTTCAGAATCTAGTATGGCTCCTGATTCTCTGCCTCCGGCTCCTTGCAAGTCAGACAAATACTACATGGGTGTTCTTCGTGTTTCACTGTTGCAGCCATTACATTTGGATAATCTGCTGGCAGGTTGCCCTCAGTCTGCCTGAATAACAAAGTCTTGGGTCCTGCGTCGGTTGCTGTCTCCTCTTCCATGACGTCAGGTCGTCATTGTATAAAACATGCAGCCGATGCCATTTTATTCAGTCTTTCTTGCCGCATGGTGCCCGAAGCAGAAGCAGTTCACAAATGCCGTTCGGCCGACTCCTGAAATTTTCCTATTCGAGTTTCAGAACTGAAGTCTTCAAACTAAAGCTAAGTACCCCATTGGGGAAACCTTTTCTTGCTCCTTTCCGATGTCAGTAAAAGTTAATAATTGCATTACTTGTGGGAAGCAAATACTTCATAAGGATTTTCATTTGTACTGTATTCCTTGCCTAGGCCCTGATCACAATGTGCCTTGCTGCCGTTTTTTTGCTAGATTTAACCAACGCACTATTAAGCGCCGGTATATGTTTGCTTCTAAATATTTTGGTTCAAGATTTAATTATCCTGAAATGTCGGCTGTTAGCAATCAGACTACCGGAGTTCATAAAAAACGCAACGAAAAATACAGACCGTCGAGGTCCAAAACCGACGACGAAGCTTCTCCTAAGCCGGTCGCCGGTACTCAGTGAGGCGCTTTCGCAGCCCCTGATACCCGCTACTTTTGAGTCACAGGCTTCTACTGAGTCCCATTCAGAGTCCAGTATGCCGCGAGATTCTCAGAGTATTGAACCCGAGGACTTCTCTCCCTTCGATGGGACCAGAGCCACTGAGCAGGCACCGGCTTCTGAGGGTGATGTTCATCGTGCATACAGCTGCAGTCATAACAGATGGGTTCTCCTGCCGTCAGGCGGGTCCTCGGTCGGCCAAATTCCAAAGTCTAGGTCTGGCGTCGGTTGTTGTCGCTTCTTCCCTGACGTCAGTGCGACAGGGGTATAAAAGAACCAGCCAACGCCATTTTCTTCAGTCTTTCTTGCCGCGCGGTGCCCGAAGCAGAAGCAGTTCGCAAGTGTCTTTCTTGCCGCGCGGTGCCCGAAGCAGAAGCAGTTCGCAAGTGCCGGTCGGCCAGCTCCTGAGATTACGAAAAATTTGGAACCGAAGTCTTCTTAAAAGCTAAGTACCCCGTTGGGGAAACTTTTTCTTGCCTCAGACCGATGTCAGACAAAGTTAATAATTGTATTTCTTGTGGGAAGCAAATACCGCATAAGGATTTCCATTCCCTCTGTATACCTTGTTTAGGCCCATACCACGACGTCTCGGTCTGTCGCTTTTGTGCTACATTCAACAAATGCACTATTAAGCGTCGGGCGGAGTTCGCCCAACATTTTTTTGGGAAAGCATTTAACTATACTATGTCGTCGGATACTCCGACTCTGGTTTTGTCTAAAAAAATGCAAAGACAAGGACCGACACTCGAGGTCCGCAGCCTCTACCGACACCACGCCAAAGCCGACTACACGTGGTCCGGTTCTCAGCGAGGCACCTATGCAGCCCCTGATTACCGACGACACATCTTTGGCGGTGTCTCCTGTACCCGAGGTCCGGCCCACACCCTGACTACAGATACCGAAGCCACGCTTGGCGTTGAAACACAGAATGTGGACAGGTCCACCTCCACTCAAGGTGTCTTCAGGCCTTCCTCTTCTTTCTCCATCAAGGCTTTCACCAAGTCTAAAGCTACCATGCACCCTAAGAGACCAGCTACACAGGGCCCATCTCCAGGCCCCATGCCTAAGAAACAGATGCTTAAAATGGCTGAGGATTTAATTACTCTAATCAGAGGTTCTCAGCCACCTCCGGACAAAAGACCCAGAGTGGAGGAAGATTCCCCCTCCTCTGATCAGGGCTCCATTATTTCAGAGCACTCTATCAGGAACAGTCTTACTCCCCTTTTGAAGACTCTGATGCAGAGGAGTCTATTCCTTCTGTATCCCCCTCTGAGGATTACTCATTTGGTGAAACTCTGCATACCTTAAGGGAACACTTCCACTGGGAAGGCCAGGATTATTCAGATTCCAAGAAAAGGCTCAGGGAATTTCTTTTGTTACCCCAGCACAGGCCTCTGGCTATACCTCCTGCCCTGGACATCCTAGATGATGTTTACTCGGAGGCCTGCCTTAACCCGGACTCTCTTCCTCCAGCTCCAGTTAAGCCTGACAGGTACTACAGGGTTCCTGACTCACACCAATTTCTATACAAAAGCCATGCTGCTGACCAAGAAACCATCTCACAGGGGCCCAAGGGAGTTGAGGCCTCCATTGCCAAAAATCCATTGCCTTCCGAGAGAGATTCCAGATCCTTAGAAAGGTGGGGAAAAAAGGTATATACCTTGGCTACCTTATCCATGAGGGCCTTAAACTGTCAGTTTCATATGCTAAAATACCAACAGTTTCTGTTATCTCAATTGAAAAGTAAAATGTCACAACCTGAACAACCAGACATGAAGGAGTTGCAGGATTTGATGCATAGTGCAGAACAAGTGGGTAAACATACCTTACAATGTGGTTTTGATGCTCTAGAGGCCTCATGTAGAGCTGCTGTTACAGGCTCAGTCATACGTAGGCATGCCTGGCTCAAGGAACAAGCCTTGCCTGATCATGTCAAAGCTAAATTACTAGACGCCCCTCTTCAAAAGGATGTACTATTTGGGGCAAATGCTGAGGAAGTATTACGGAAAATGGAGGAAAAGGCTAAGTCGATGCAAACTGTGAAAGAATTTCTGCAGGTCCAACCCCCACGTTTTAGTAGAAATTGGCCTTCCAAAAACTGGTCCTTTCCTGCCACAGACAGACCCCAAAGAGGCAGATACAGGCGCCCGAGGGGCAGAGGACAATCACAAGGCTCGTACAGAGGCAGACAATGGCAAGCTCCTACACAAAGAGGTGGTGAGGACAACTCGCAATCTTTCAGAAAGCAAACCCAATGACTTTCCCCTTTGCATGCCAACCAGGTCTCAAATGGCAGCCCCCTTAGGAGGAAAGCTGGCACTATTCTCAAAAAATTGGCATGTTGTCACAAAGGACAAATGGATCCTGGACATTATAAACAGAGGCTACAAATTCCATTTTCTTACCCTTCCAAAAATGAAAGGCATGCCAAACCTGCCACACAATCAAAGGGCAGAGGCACAAAAGCAAATTTCAGATCTTATAAACATGAAAGCTATTCAAGAGGTACCTACACACGAACAAGGTCAAGGTTTTTATTCCAGGCTATTCTGGTGCCAAGGAAGGGAAAAGATTGGAGACCTATTTTGGATCTTTCCATCCCAAACACATTCCTACTCGTACCAAAATTCAAGATGCTCAATCTACAGCAACTTCTTCCCATGCTGGGCAAGGAGTCTTGGCTGGTAACATTGGACCTCAAGGAGGCATACCTGCATGTCCCAATCAGCCAAAATTGCAGAAGATACCTCAGATTTTTTGCAGGTTCAACCCATTATCAATTCTCTGCATTGCCCTTTGGCTTATCTACTGCGCCCAGAGTATTCACGAAATGCCTGGCATCAGTAATTACCTACTGCAGACTTCAAGGGATACAAATATACCCTTATTTGGACGACTGCCTGATCCAAGCGGACAGCAAGCACATTCTTCTGAAACATCTGGCTTATGTAATAATGTTATTAAACTCTCTGGGATACACAGTCAACAAAGAGAAATCAAGACTAATACCCTCTCGGAAGATAATTTTCCTGGGTGCCAATTTGGACACAAACACCCAGATGGCCTACCTCAGCCAGAGAAGCAGGGGCAACTAATTCAATATTTCAGAACACTGGCAAATTGCACCAGGCTGACTTCAAGGAAAATCCTGCAGGCTCTGGGATTCATGGCATCTTGCATCTTACTAATCCCATGTGCAAAGCTGCATATGAGAAAACTACAATGGTACCTAAAAAACATATGGTCTCAACACAGCCACAGTTTGGAAACAATAATACCACTAATTCCATGTCTACAAAAGGAATTTCTGTGGTGGGCTCAAGCATGTCAAACAAACACAGGTCTTCCATTCAGCAAGCCTCAAGCAAATCAAGTCATCACAACAGACACCTCGGACTACGCCTGGGGGGCGCACATGACAGACCGGTGCATTCAGGGCACATGGTCCCAAAAAGAAAAGCACCTTCACATCAACCAAAAAGAAATGCTAGCAGTAATAAATGCTATTATAGCTTTCAAGGACCTTCTACAACCAGGTCAGCTATTGATAAGAACAGACAACACCACAGTTATGTGGTACATAAACAAGCAGGGAGGAACACATTCTTCTCCCCTATGCAGACTGGCCATGTCACTTTGGAACATGGCCATGGACTTACAAATGGAACTACAAGCACAGTACTTGCCAGGCAAGGAAAACACGCTGGCAGACAATCTAAGCAGGAATATGACAGATCCACACGAATGGAAGTTGCATCCAAAAGTTTTTACAGAAATAATCCAAGAATGGGGAAGGCCAGACATAGATCTCTTTGCCCCCCACAAAAATCATCAATTGACAAAATTCTGCTCAAGGATCTTCCATCCAAAGGCCTGGAGAGTGGACGCTCTCTCTTTCAGTTGGACATCAGTGACAGTTTATGCCTTCCCACCTCTTCCTCTGTTGCCCAAAGTCCTATTGAAGACCAGAGCAGACAGACCAAAGATGATCCTCATTGCTCCGGACTGGCCAAGGCAACACTGGTACCCACTCCTGAGGAGCCTGACGCATTCCCCACCATGGACCCTGCTTCTAATGCCTCTTCTTCTGACTCAGCACAGCTTCAAAACTCTTCACAGTCAGCTGAAAACACTCAATCTAGCCGCATGGAAGATTCCTTAGCATCGCAGCAGGCCCTGCTCTCCAAGGAGGTGCAGGATGTCATTTTGGAGGCCAGAAGGCCATCAACTAGAAAAGCTTACTCTGCAAAATGGAAACGTTTTTGTGTCTGGAATGAGAAAAAGGGCCAGAGCCCTGGAAAACTGAATTTACCTCGAATACTACAATATTTGGCTGAACTGCTAAGCAGTGGACTTTCGTTCTCCTCCATCAAAATCCATGCCTCAGCCATTTCTGCAGAATACAACACTGATCCACCTTTATTCTCTCACCCTCTATTAAGACAGTTCCTGAGGGGCTAAGAATTTAAGACCTCCAAGGAAACAACCAATACCTGCTTGGGATCTTAATTTCATTCTGGAAAAACTGACTTTGCCTCCTTTTGAGCCAGCTGCCTCATCAGATTTACAATATTTGTCCTGGAAAACAGCTTTCCTTCTGGCTATCACTTCAGCTCATAGAGGTTCAGAACTACAGGCTCTTATGGCTGTCCAGCCTTTTATCATCTTCCATCAGGACAGAGTTTCATTACTTACCAACCCGTCCTTTATGCCTAAAGTGGTATCCAGGGTAGCTTTGAATCAGGCCATACATTTACCTACTTTTTATCCTAACCCTCAAAACAAAGGGGAGAGATTACTTCATTCCTTGGACATCCACAGACAACTGCGTTATTATTTGGACAGAACAAAACCTTTCAGAAAATCAGAACAGCTTTTTGTGGCCTATGCGGTAGGAGCTCAAGGAAAGCCAATTTCCAAACAGACCATCTCAAAATGGATAGCCCACTGCATACGCTTTTGCTATTCCTTTCATGGCAAAACTGTACCTACAGGCATTAGAACTCATTCTACCAGGGCCACAGCCACCTCTGCAGCCTTCCTCAGAGGAGTTCCTACCAAGGATATTTTAGAAGCAGCCACTTGGAGTTCTGTGCATACCTTCTCCAAGCACTACAACCTACCATTATACTCCAAATCTAGAGCAGGCTTTGCCACTGCAGTCTTGCAGGGCATTTTGGCTCCTCCTAGTTCCACCTAGTGCCTATCACCCCTTTCTTAGCTTTGGGATTCTACCCATCTGTTATGACTGCAGCTGTATGCACGATGAACATAGTACATTTTTGTACCTACCATAAATGTAGATGTTCGAGTGCTAATACAGCTGCAGTCCAGGTTTCCCTCCCTCCTTCCCCTCTAGGGGTATTCTTTTATGGTGTATTTGCTTGCAACTACTGGTCTTTGATTATATTGCATTGCATTATTACATATTTTTATGTATTGCCTTCTTTCTGGGGGCACCTGACATCTGGGGCAAGAAAAACTGAAGAAAATGGCGTCGGCTGGTTCTTTTATACCCCTGTCGCACTGACATCAGGGAAGAAGCAACGACAACCGACGCCAGACCTAGACTTTGGAATTCGGCCGACCGAGGACCCGCCTGACGGCAGGAGAACCCATCTGTTATGACTGCAGCTGTATTAGCACTCTAACATCTACATTTATGGTAGGTACAAAACTGTACTTTTTCAGGCCTCAACATTTTTATATTAAACCGCCAGCAACAAAAACAAAGTTAAAAACATCTTCTATGTCTAAAAAAATGACTCGTGAGCCACGTGCTCAGGCCCCTATGCCTAAAAAACAGATGATCAAAATGGCTGAGGATTTAGTTACCTTGATCAGGGGTTCCCAACCCCCCCCCCCTTCTGATTCCTCTTCTGATCAGGAATTTTCTATTCCACCCTATGAGGATTCTGATGCAGAGGAATCCATATCATCTGCATCTACTCCTGAGGATTACTCTTTTGGAGAGACTTTGCATACTTTAAGGGAACATTTTCACTGGGAGAGTCGGGACTTCTCTGAATCAAAAAAGAGGCTTAGGGATTTCCTCCTCCTTCCTTAGCATAGGCCTTTGGCAATGACTCCTGTGTTAGACATTGTTGATGTGTTTTTCGAAGCAAGCATGGCTCCTGATTCCCTGCCTCCGGCTCCTAGTAAGCCAGACAGATATTACATGGTTCCTGACTCCCACAAATTTCTTTTCAAAAATCCTGCTGCTGATCCTGAAACTATTTCTCAGGGTCCCAAGGGTGTAAAGGCCTCTACAGACAAAAATCCTACCCCTTCTGATAGAGATTCCAGGGCGCTGGATAGATGGGGAAAGAAGGTTTATACGTCTGCAACCTTGGCAGTCAGGGCCTTAAACTGCCAGTTTCATATGCTTAAATATCAACAGCATGTTATGGGCTTACTGAAACAGAAAATGATTTTGATTTCTGATTGTGTGGAAAATAAAGAATTACAGGAATTATTGCATTCAGCAGAACAGGTTGGAAAGTGTACTTTGCAATGTGGATGTTCTTCATCTCACATTGCTGCAGTCCTTACACTTGGGTAGTCCGCTGTCCTCGGTCGGCCCGAATATCAAAGTATTAGGCTGACGTCGGTCAAGGCGCATAAGACTGACATCAGGACGTCAGGGTACATATGCGCATGACCGACGTCATATCCTCCGTCTTTTTTGCCGCATGGTCCGATGCAGAAGCAGCGTTGCAAGTGCCGTTCGGCGTTCTGAAATTTTCAATCGGAGTTTCAGACCGAGTCAAAGTTGGCTAAGTACCCGTTGGGAATATTTTAGTTTTTCTTGCCTCAGTGGTTTACCGGATGTCAGAAAAAGTGAATAACTGTATTTCTTGTGGGAAACAGATACCGCATAGAGATTATCATACTTTGTGTATTCCTTGTTTAGGGCCTGAGCACGACGTTGTTGGGTGTCGCTTTTGTGCTAGATTCAATAAGCGCACTATTAAGAGAAGGTTGGATTGTGCCAGGTTAGTCTTCGGGAAGCGGTGCAATTACAATATGCCGTCGGATGCTCCGACGTCCGCTTCTTCGAAAAAGCGCAAGGATAAAGCAGCTAAGTCCAGGCAAGATGAGTCGTCCGTACCGGACGCCGGTTCTTTAGAGGTGTCGGTGGAGCCGGTGGTTCCACCGGAGGTTTCTCTGGAGTCCCAGGGGGAGACCTTGTTATTGCAGGATGTGGCCTCTCAGGAGGCAGGTCAGGCTGAAGGGGCTTCTCAGGTTACTGTACTCCCCTCCCTTCCTAGGGTGGTTAGGCCTTCTCCTTCTGTTTCCAAGGCTTCTCCCAGAGGCAGGCCAGGTTTAGCTTCAGTTGGTGTCACTCCTAGTTCTTCAGGATTTGTGCCCAAGAAGCATATGCTTAAAATGGCAGAAGATTTGATTACTTTGATTAGAGGTTCTTTGCCCCCTCCTGATAAGAGGCCTAGGGTGGAACCTGAGTTGGGGAGTTTTGAACAGGCTTCAGATGTTTCAGAGTCTTGACTGAAGACTTGCAGGAGTATTCTCCTTATTCTGATTCTGATGTGGATGATTCTACTCCTTCTGCTTCTCCTCCTGAGGATTTTTCTTTTTCAGAGACTCTTCATTCCATGAGGGAGCATTTTAAGTGGGAAGGTCAGGACTTCTCTGATTCCAGGAAAAGGCTTAGGGAATTTTTGTTTTACCCCAGCATAGGCCTTTGGCTATACCTCCTGTTCTGGATGTTGTGGAGGATGTGTTTGCAGAGGCTTCTCTTAATCCTGATTCTTTGCCTCCTGCTCCTGTTAAACCGGATAGGTACTATAGGGTGCCTGAAGCTCATAAGTATCTTTTTAAGAGTCCTAGGGCGGACCCAGAAACTGTCAGTCAGGGGCCTAAGGGGGTTAAGGCTTCTGTTGTTAAAAATCCGGTTCCTCCAGATAAAGAGGCCAGGGCTTTGGATAGGTGGGGAAAGAAAGTCTATACTTCTTCCACCCTAGCTATGAGGGCTCTGAATTGCCAGTTTCACATGTTGAAATACCAAAACTATACTTTCTCAGTTGAAGTCTAAGGTAGATGCTCTGGCGGAAGGTATTGAGTGTAAAGAGTTACAAGATTTGGTACATGTCTCTGAACAAGTGGGTAAGCATTCTTTGCAATGTGGTTTTGATGCTGTACAGGCCTCGTCTAGGGTGGCTGCCACTGGGTCAGTTCTTCGCAGGCACGCCTGGCTGAGGGATCAGAATTTATCTGAACATGTTAAGACGAGGATTTTAGATGCTCCTTTACAATCTGATGTGTTGTTTGGTTCACCTGTTGAGGCAGTCTTAAAGAAAATGGAAGACAAGGCTAAGTCTATGCAGACTGTTAAAGATTTTTTGCAGGTTCAGCCTCCGAAGTTTAGCAGAAATTGGCCTACCAAGGGGTGGACGTATCCTTCTTATGATTCCCAGTCTAGGGGTAGGGCTAGACGTGGTAGGGGCAGAGCTCAGGGCTCTTTCAGGCCTAGAACAGGGAGTTCACCTGCACAGTCTTCGGGTGAGGGTAGGGGTCAGTCCTTTCGTAAACAGACCCAATGACCTACCTTTTCAGCTACCAGAGCCTTCTCGTCTGGCAGCACCTTTGGGAGGAAGGTTGGCACTTTTCAAGGAAAATTGGAGTTTAATTACCCAAGACAGATGGGTATTGGATGTCATACACCGAGGTTACAGGTTTTATTTCCATACCTTGCCTCCTTTCAAAGGCATGCCAGACGTTCCTCCTCAGCAAAGAATAGAGGCTCACAAACAAATTTCTCTGCTGCTCCAAATAGGGGCCATACAACCGGTCCCTCTGTCAGAAGTGGGCCTAGGATTTTATTCTCGCCTATTCCTAGTACCAAAGAAGGGGAACACGTGGAGACCAATTTTGGATTTATCTATCCTCAACACTTATCTGGACATTCCCAAGTTCAAAATGTTGACGTTACAACAGCTTTTACCTCTGCTGGGCAAAGATCACTGGATGGTGACTCTGGATCTCAAGGAGGCTTACCTTCATGTTCCTATCAGGCTAAGTTGCAGGAAGTATCTACGTTTTCGGGCTGGGACTTCTCATTATCAGTTCTCTGCATTGCCCTTTGGCTTATCTACTGCCCAGAGTGTTCACGAAGGTTCTGGCTCCAGTGATAGCTTTCTTCAGGCTAAGAGAAATACAGATCTATCCTTATTTGGACGATTGCCTGATTCTGGCTCAAGGAAAGGACGAACTTCTTCATCATCTACATTATGTGATAGCAGTGCTAAGATGCCTGGGGTATTCTGTGAACGAAATAAAGTCCAGTCTAGTACCCTCTCAGGACATGTGCTTTCTGGGTGTGAGACTGAATACAGCATCCCAGATGGCCTTTTTGACCCCGGACAAACAAAAGAATCTTTCTCTTTACTTCCATCAATTGTCTCATCAGTCCAGGCTGACTGCCAGGACAGTCCTTCAAGCCTTGGGGTTCATGGCATCTTGTATTCTGGTGCTTCCCAATGCCAAACTGCATATGAGGAAGCTACAATGGTATCTCAAAAATGTATGGACTCAGCACTGCCAAGATATGGACACTGTCATTCAGATAATACCTTGCATTCAAAAGGAATTTTTGTGGTGGACTCAGGAATGTCACCTAAACAAGGGACTCTCTGTGACCCGGCCAGAGGCGAGTCAGATTCTAACGACAGATGCCTCAGACAAAGCTTGGGGAGCTCATCTAAATGGAAAGTGGATACAAGACACGTGGCCTGCCAGACTTCTACATCTACATATCAACTTGAAGGAGATGTTAGCAGTCCAATTTGCATTAATAGCTTTCAAGGATTTACTTCTTCCAGGACAGGTGTTGATTCTAACAGACAACACAACTGTCATGTGGTACATCAACAAGCAAGGGGGAACACATTCTTATCCTCTGTGCAGACAAGCAATGATTTTGTGGGAGACTGCTGTCAGTTTACAGCTAAATCTTCAGGCAAGGTTTCTGCCGGGAGCACAGAACTCCTTAGCAGATGTGTTGAGCAGACAAATAATGGATCCCCACGAGTGGAAATTGGATCCTCAAGTTTTTCAGAAATTGACAGTGTCATGGGGAACTCCAGACATAGATCTGTTCGCTTCTCCACTAAACTACCAGCTGCCAAAGTTTTGCACAAAAGTTTTCATCCCACAGCCTGGAAAGTGGATGCTCTTTCATTCAATTGGAGCAATCTTCATGTGTATGCCTTTCCACCTCTGCCTCTCCTCCCAAAGGTACTTCTGAAGGTCAGACAGGACAAGCCAAAGATGATTTTAATAGCTCCAGATTGGCCTCGACAGCACTGGTACCCACTACTGAGAAGTCTGGTACAGGAGCCTCCATGGCCTTTACCTTGATTCCACACCTGCTGTCTCAGGAGAACAGTCATTTACTCAATGTCAAACTTCACTCTCTTCACCTGACAGCCTGGCATATTCTGTTTTAAACCCTGGAGGGTCTCAGCTTCCACAACAAGTTTTGAATGTTATTTTGGAGGCCAGAAGGCCTAGTACAAGGAAAGTGTGCAGATAAATGGAAGAGATTTTTATTTTGGAGTGCAGCAAAAGCATTTGATGTTTCTAAGCCTAATTTAAGTGTGGCTCTTCAATATCTAACTGAATTACTGGACAAAGGCTTGTCCTTCTCTTCTATTAAGATTCATGCTGCAGCAATTTCTGCTCACTATGACTGTGACCCACCATTGTTTTCTCATCCTTTGTTTAAGCAATTCCTTAGAGGGGCAAAGAATATAAGACCCCCACGGAGAGCTCCTACTCCTGCTTAGGATCTCAATTTTGTGTTGGAGAAACTCACTCTACAACCTTTTGAGCCTGCAGCTACTGCTGAGTTGAAATATTTATCATGGAAGACTGCTTTTTTGTTGGCCATTACCTCTGCGAGAAGGGTTTCTGAATTACAGGCCCTTATGGCAGTTGAGCCTTTCTTAATTTTCCATAAGGATAGGGTATCTTTGCGTACTAATCCTTCCTTTATGCCTAAAGTAGTTTCTAGTGTGGCTTTAAACCAAACTATTCATTTGCCTACCTTTTATGCGAACCCCCAAAATAAAGGGGAAAAGATTTTGCACACTTTGGATATACACAGGCAGTTGCGATATTATTTGAGCAGAACTAAAGGGTTCAGGCAGTCTCAGCAGTTATTTGTTTCTTTTGCTTTGAGTTCTCAGGGCAAGCCTGTGTCAAAACAAACTATTTCTAAGTGGATTGGGTTGTGTATTGCTTTCTGTTATTCCCATCATGGTAAGGAGATTCCAGCTGGGATTAGGCCTCATTCCACTAGGGCTACTGCCACTTCTACAGCCTTTCTAAGGGGGGTAGCAGCTAAAGATATTTTGGAGGCTGCTACTTGGAGTTCAGTGCATACTTCCTCTAAGCATTATCACCTTCCTCTTTACTCTAAATCGAGGGCTGGTTTTGCCACTGCAATTTTACAGGGCATTTTGGCAGCTCCTACTGCTTTTTAGTTGTGCCATCCTCCCTTTTCTCTGCTTTGGGATTCTACCCAAGTGTAAGGACTGCAGCAATGTGAGATGAAGATTATAGTACAGTTTTGTACCTACCATAAATGTAGATGTTCGAAGATCCACATTGCTGCAGTCCAATTTACCCTCCCTCCTTCCCCTCTGTAGTTAGAGGCGGTTGTGTGGTTTGGGTTGTACATATTGTGAATTGTGTATATATTGTACATATAGTCAGTACACAGGTGTTTGGTTGTTTTTTGGTTGTCTTTTGGTTTTGACCTTTTTGTTTAGGGTCTTCTGACATCTGGGGCAAGAAAAGACTGAGGATATGACGTCGGTCATGCGCATATGTACCCTGACGTCCTGATGTCAGTCTTATGCGCCTTGACCGACGTCAGCCTAATACTTTGATATTCGGGCCTACCGAGGACAGCGGACTACCCAAGTGTAAGGACTGCAGCAATGTGGATCTTCGAACATCTACATTTATGGTAGGTACAAAACTGTACTTTTTGATTCCTTGGAAGCCACTTGTAGGGCTGCCGTTACTGGATCTGTGATTAGAAGGCATGCCTGGCTCAAAGAGCAAAATCTGCCTAATCATGTTAAAGCTAAATTGTTGGATGCTCCTTTGCAGCATGATACTCTAGTAATAAGGCAGAAGAGGTTTTAAAGAAAATGAAAGACTAAGCTAAATCTATGCAAACTGTAAAAGATTTCTTGCAAGTGCAGCCACCCACGTTCAGTAGGCACTGACCTACTAAAAATGGGTCCTTTCCTGTGTCCAACAGAGCCACTCAGGGCAAATCTAGTCACTCAAAAGGCTCCAGATACCAATCACAGGGTTCTTACAGGTCAAAGCAATGGGGTGCCTCCACCTCCAAATCTGGAGGAAACAAAGCACAACCCTACAGTAAGCAGCCTCAATGACTTTCCTCTACCGTCACCAAGCACTTATCTTTTCGCAGCTCCCTTTGGGGGAAAACTAGCACTTCATGCTCAAAATTGGCAGTTAATTACCCAGGACAAGCGGATATTAAACATAGTATCCCAGGGGTACAGATTTAATTTCATTACTTTGCCAATTCCAAACGGATGGCCGGATCTGCCGCAAAACCAGTGGGCAAAGGCCCAGAAACAAGTTATGTCCCTCATGGATATGGGGGCTATTCAACTGGTGCCAGAAAATGAAAAAGGACAGGGCTTTTATTCGAGACTTTTCCTGGTACCCAGAAAAGACAATTCATGATGTCCAGTACTGGATTTATCGATTCTGAACACGTTCCTGGACATTCCAAAATTCAAAATGCTGACTTTACAACAGCTACTGCTTATGCTAGACAGGAATGCTTGGTTAGTAACTCTAGACTCAGAGGCATACCTGCATATCCCAATAAGGGAATCATGCAGAAGATGCCTCAACTTCAAAGCAGGTTTTTTGCATTACCAATTCTCTGCACTGCCCTTTGGCTTATCTACTGCACCCAGGGTCTTTACAAAGTGCCTGGCACCAGTAATTGCATTCTGCAGACAAAGAAGCATTCAAATGTATCCTTATCTGGACGATTGTCTCATTCAAGCAGAGGACAAGGACACTCTTCTTCAACATCTGGCGTTTGTAAAAAGGCTTTTAGCATGCCTAGGGTACACCATAAATGAAAAGAAATCACAACTGGTACCCTCTCAAATAATTACATTCATGGGTGCAAGCTTGAATACAACTGCCCAGATGGCTTACCTCACGCCAGACAAACAAAGGCAACTAACAATATACTTCAAACAAATGGCAAAACCCAGTTATCTGCAAGACAAATTCTGCAGGCTTTGGAGTTCATGGCATCCTGCATCCTACTAATTCCATATGCGAGACTGTATATGAGGAAACTTCAATGGTACCTAAAAAGTTTATGGAGTCAACATTGTCTGGAAACCATGATTCCTCTCATTCCCTGCCTACAACAGGAGTTTCTTTGGTGGGCAGAGACATGTTACCAAAACAAGGGAATGTAATTCACTCTACCCCCTGCCACCCAAACCCTAACTATAGACTGATCAGACTATGCTTGGGGGGGGGGCACCTGGCAGGGAGATGCATTCAGGGCAAATGGAGCCCAAACCAAATGCATCTGCATATCAACCAGAAAGAGATGCTAGCTGTTCAGAATGCTCTGATAACCTTCAAGGACTTACTTAATCAAGCACAACTACTGATAAAGACTAACAACACTACAGTTATGTGGTACATCAACAAGCAGGGGGGTACACATTCCTACCCCCTTTGCAGACTAGCCATGGCTTTGTGGGACACAGCCTTGACTTAAATACATCTTCAAGCACAATTCCTGCCAGGAAAGCAAAATACTGTGGCAGACGACCTAAGCAGAAATCTTATGGACCCGCACGAATGGAAACTGGATCCACAAATCTTCAGCATGTTAACACAGAAATGGGGGAGCCCAGACATAGATCTATTTGCCTCTCCCCAAAGTTATCAGTTGGGCAAATTCTGCACAAGAACTCATCACAAAAAAAGCATGGAAAGTGGATGCTCTATCAGTTTATGCCTTTCCCCCTCTGCCTCTACACTCCAAGGTCTTACTAAAAGTCAGACAGGAAAAAACAGAAATTATCCTAATTGCTCTGGACTGGCCTCACCAGCACTGGTACCAGCTTCTAAGGAATATGTCTCACCTTCCTCCATGGTACTTGCCTAAAATACCTCATCTACTGTTTCAGCAGAACTATCAAATTCTGCACACTACGCTCCAAACTGTGAATATTGCAGCATGGCTAATCAACTAATTATTCAAACACCTCTCAGTAAATCTGTGATGGATGTCATTTTGGAAGCCAGAAGGCCTAGTACTAGAAAATTTTATGCAGATAAATGGAATAGATTCTGTGCTTGGAACCAAGCACAAGGAATAGACACAGCAAAGCCCAATATCCCTCAGATTTTACAATATTTGACTGAGATGCTTGACAAGGGCCTGTTTTTTTTCTTCAATAAAAATCCATGCCTCCGCCATCTCAGCTCATTACAACACAGAGCCTCCCCTGTTTTCACATCCATTGCTTAAACAGTATCTTAGAGGGGCCAAAAAAATTAAGGCCACCCAGAAGAGCACCAACTCCTGCATGGGATCTCAATTTTGTGCTGGAAAAACTCACCCTGCTTCCTTTTGAACCAGCAGCTACTGCGGATTTAACATTTCTGTCTTGGAAAACAGCTTTCCTTTTGGCAGTCACTTCAGCAGGAAGGGTTTCAGAACTACAGGCTCTCATGGCAGTGGAACCTTTCATTATATTTTACCCGGACAGGGGTGTCCCTCAGGACCAATCCTTCTTTTATGCCAAAGGTGGTATCCAGTGTGGCTCTTAACCAGACTATTAACCTGCCAACATTTTACCCAAATCCGCAGAACAAGGGGGAGCGGATTCTGCATTCATTGGATGTACACAGACAACTAAGATTCTACTTAAATAGCACCAAATCTCTAAGAAAGTCTGAGCAACTACTGGTAGCATTTGCTGCAGGGTCAGAGGGGAAGGCTGTATCAAAGCAGACTATTTCTAAATGGATAAGCCGCTGCATTTGGGTCTGCTATTTGCACCATGGTAAACCGGTGCCCAAGTTGATCAGATCACATTCCACCAGGGCTGCCTCTCCTTCAGCAGCTTTTCTCCGAGGGGTCCCTACCAAAGACATTCTAGAAGCTGCTACTTGAATCTCTGTGCATACCATCACAAAGCATTATCCTTTACCTTTCTTCAAATCCAGGGCAGGCTTTGCCACTGCAGTCCTGCAGGGCCTTATAGTCACTCCTAATGCTGTTTAGTTCCATCCTGCCATCCATAGCCTTGGCATTCTACCCAAATGTAATGACTGCAACAGTGAAACACGAAGAACATAGTACAGTTGTGTACATTTAACATCAGTGTAGATGTTCGAGTGTATTCACTGTTGCAGTCCGGGTTACCCAACCGCCATCCCCCTTTCTATACCTTTTCTTTCCTTCACTGTACTTAAAAGCCTTTGTGGTGTATTTGCTTTTAGCTGAAGGTAAAGTTTGTTTCTAAAAGTGCAATTATATATTTACTGTTTATTTATATATATATATATATATATATATATATATATATATATATATATATATATATATATATATATATATTTGCTCCCCATTTGGGGGGAACCTGACATCTGGGACAAGAAAAACTGAATAAAATAGCGCTGGCTGCATGTTTTATACCCCTGACAACCTGACGTCGTGGTAGAGGAGACAGCAACCGACGCAGAACCCAAGACTTTATTCAGGCCGACTGAGGGCAACCTGCCAGCAGATTGCCCAAATGTAATGACTGCAACAATGAATACACTCTAACATCTACATTTATGGTAAGTTTACACAACTGTACTTTCTTGACTCCCACAAATTCCTTTTCAAAAATCCTATTGCAGATCTTGAAACCATTTCTCAGGGTCCCAGGGGCATTAAGGCCTCTACTGCTAAAAATCCTACCCCTTCTGATAGAGATTCCAGGGTGCTGGATAGATGGGGTAAGAAGGTTTACACTTCTGCAAACTTGGCAATCAGGGCTTTAAACTGTCAATTTCATATGCTTAAATATCAACAGCATGTCATGGGACTGCTTAAAGAGAAAATAATGTTAATTTCTGACAATGTGGAAAATAAAGATTTACAAGATTTATTGCATTCAGCTGAACAAGTTGGAAAACATACTTTGCAATGTGGTTTTGATTCTTTTGAGGCCTCTTGCAGGGCTGCTGTAACTGGGTCTGTGCTAAGAAGGCATGCTTGGCTCAAAGAGTAAACTCTGCCTGATCATGTTAAAGCAAAATTGTTGGATGCTTCTTTACAACAGGACCGTCTCTCTGGTAATAAGACTGAAGGCGTTTTAAAAAAGATGGAAGATGAAGCTAAATCTATGCGAACTGTGAAAGATTTCTTACAAGTGCAACCTCCAAGATTTAGTAGGCACTGGCCTGCTAAGAACTGGTCCTTTCCAGTTCCTTCGTGAGCCACTCAAGTCAAACCCAGACATTCCAAAGGCTCCAGGTTTCAGTCACAAGGGACCTTTAGAACAAAACAATGGGGTGCCTCCACCTCCAAATCTGGAATCAACAAGGCACCTCCCAATGGTAAACAGTCTCAGTGACTTCCCTCTACACTTACCAAGCACTTACTTTTTAGCCTCCCCTTTGGGGGGAAAACTGGCACTTCATGCAGGAAACTGGCAACTTATAACCCAGGACAAATGGGTTTTAAATATAGTATCCCAGGGATACAGATTTCATTTCCACATGTTGCCAATCCCAAACAGATGGCCAGACCTGCCCCCAAATCAGTGGGCAGAGGCCCAGAAACAAGTTCTGTCCCTCATGAACATGGGGGCAATTCAACCAGTATCAGAAGAGGAAAAGGGACAAGGTTTCTATTAAAGACTTTTCCTGGTACCCAGAAAAAACAAATCATGGTGTCCAATTCTGGGCTTAGCTACTCTAAACACATTTCTGGACATTCCAAAATTCAAGATGCTGACTCTTCAACAGTTACTTCCTATTGTAGGCAAAGATGCCTGGTTGGTAACTCTAGACTTAAGAGGCTTACCTGCATATCCCAATCAGGGAATCTCGCAGAAGATACCTCAGCTTCAAAGCATGCTTTTTGCATTACCAGTTATCTGCACTGCCCTTTGGCTTATGTACTGTGCCCAGGGTCTTCACAAAGTGCCTGGCTCCAGTAATTGCATTTTGCAGGTAAAGAAATATTCAAATATATCCATACCTGGACGATTGTCTAATTCAGGCAGAAAACAAGGACATTCTTCTAAAACATCTAGTGTTTGTAAAAAGGGTTCTAACTTGTCTAGGGTACACCATAAACGAAAAGAAATCACATCTGGTACCGTCTCAAAAAATTACATTCCTGGGTGCAAGCTTGAATACAACTGCCCAGATGGCTTACCTTATGCCAGGAAAGCAAATTCATTTGGTAACTTCCTTCAAACAGGTGGCCACAAAAACCCTATTTGCAAGAAAAATTCTGCAAGCCTTGGGGTTCATGGCCTCCTACATTCTTCTGATTACATAAGCAAGACTGCATATGATGAAACTTCAGTGGTACTTAAAAAGTTTATGGAGTCAACATTGGCACAGCCTGGAAACAATGATTCCTATCATATCTTGTCTGCAACTAGAGTTCCTATGGTGGGCAGAGGCCTGCCACCAAAACAAGGGGCTGCCATTCACTCCACCCCCTACCACCCAAACCCTAACTACACACTCATCAGACTAAGCTTGGGGGGCTCATCTGGCAGGGAAGTGCATTCAGGGCAAATGGAGCCCAAACCAAATGCACCTTCTTATCAATCAGAAAGAGATGCTAGCTGTACAGAATGCACTGACAGCCTTCAAGGACTACCTTCATCCAGGAGAATTAATGATAAAGACAGACAACACCACAATTATGTGGTACATAAAAAAGCAGGGGGCGTACACACTCCTACCCCCTTTGCAGACTAGCCATGGTATTGTGGAACACTGCCTTGACCTACAAAATACAACTACAAGCTCAATTCCTGCCAGGAAAGCTGAATACTCTGGCAGATGAACTAAGCAGAAATCTCATGGACCCACACAAATGGAAACTGGAACCATGGATTTTCAACATGTTGACATGTAAATGGGGGTAGTCCAGACATAGTTCTGGGGTGAGGCAAACAAGATCTATCAGTTGGACAAATTCTGCACAAGAACACATCACAAAAAAGCCTGGAAAGTGGATGCTCTATCATTCAGCCTATCAGTCTATGCTTTTCCCCCTCTGCCTCTGCTCTCCAAAGTTCTACTAAAAGTCAAACAGGACAAACCAAAAATGATTCTGATTGCTTCAGACTGGCCTCGCCAACACTGGTACCCATTCCTGCGCAATGTGTCACACCTTCCACCGTGGCACCTGCCTCAGACACCTTACTGTCTCAGCAGAACAACCAAATTCTGCACACTTCGCTCCAAACTTTGAATCTTGCAGCGTGGCTAATCACCTAAATTCACCCTTAGCATCCCTCAGCAAACCTGTGATGGATGTCATTTTGGAGACGAGAAGGCCTAGTACTAGAAAATCTTATGCTGACAAATGGAAAAGATTCTGTGCCTGGAATCAGTCACAAGGAAAATGCACAGCAGTGCCCAATATTCAGATTTTACAATACTTAACTGAGATGCTTCACAAGGACCTGTCCTTTTCTTCCATAAAAATCCATGCCTCAGCCATTTCAGCTCATTACAACACAGAACCTCCCCTCTTCTCTCATCCTCTGCTAAAGCAGCATCTCAGAGGGGCTAAAAACTTAAGACCACCCAGGAGAGCTCCAACCCCTGCCTGGGACCTCAATTTTGTATTGGAAAAACTCACTCTCCCTCCTTTCGAGCCAGCTGCTACTGCAGACTTAAAATTTCTCTCCTGGAAAACAGCTTTCCTTTAAGTAGTCACTTCAGCTAGAAGGATTTCTGAATTACAGGCTCTTATGGCAGTGGAGCCTTTTATGATTTTTCATGCAGACAGGGTCTCTCTCAGGACCAATCCATCCTTCATGCTTAAGGTGTGGTATCCAGTGTGACTCTTAATCAGACAATTCATTTGCCAACTTTCTTTCCCAATCCACAAAACAAGGGGAACGGATTATACATTCTTTGGATGTACACAGACAACTTGGATTTTACTTGCAGGACAAAATCTTATCTGAACAACTATACTGGTGGCATTTGCTGCAGGGGCAGAGGGAAAGGCTATTTCAAAGCAGACTATTTCCAAATGAATAAGCCATTGTATTAATTTCTGCTATATGCACCATGGTAAAACTATCCCCCAGCGGATCAGATCTCATTCCACCAGGGCTGCATCTACTTCTACAGTCTTTCTCAGAGGTGTTCCTACCAGAGAGTTTCTAGAAGCTGCTACCTGGAGCTCAGTTCATACGTTCACCAAACATTACCACTTACCTTTCTTCTTTAAATCCAGAGCTGGCTTTGCCACTGCTGTCCTGCAGGGTCTTATAGCTGGTCCTAATGCTGTATAAATTCATCCTCCCAACCATAGCTTTGGGAATCTACCCAAATGTAATGACTGCAACACTGAAACACGAAGAACATAGTACAGTTGTGTACACTTACTATAAATGTAGATGTTCAAGTGTATTGACTGTTGCAGTCCTGGTTACCCTCCCTCCAGCCCCCTGTTTCTTCTCTAAGTGTACCTCTACTTTCTTTTACTATGCTTAAAAGCCTTTTTGGTGTATTTGCTTTTGTTTGGAGGTATATTTTTTGTGATGTCCTTCAAGGGTGCATCTGCAGTCCTTACAAATGGGTTGTCCTGTCGTCAGGCAGCCCTTCGGTCGGCCGGATTCCAAAGTCTGGGTCTGGCTTCGGCTGGTGTCGCACTTCACCCGACGTCATTGCTGCAGTTACTCTGGTATAAAGGCATCAGCCGACGCCATTTTCCTCAGTCTTTCTTGCCGCGTGGCGCCCGAAGCAGAAGCTGTTCGCAAGTGCCGGTCGGTCAGAACCAGAGATTACTACTACCGAATACTTCTACTACTACCGAAGACTTCTAAAAAGCTAAGTACCCGTTGGGGACTTTCTTGCCTCAGCCGATGTCAGAAAAAGTGAATAACTGTTTAACTTGTGGGAAACAAATACCTCATAAAGATTACCACTCTTACTGCTTACCTTGTTTAGGCCCAGACCACGACGTAGCAGCTTGTCTAGCCTGTGCTTCTTTTAACCGACGGACGCTTAGGCGTCGGTCGAATTTGCTGAGCAGTTTTCGGCTCTGATTTTGCTTATATTATGCCGCCGGATCCTCCGACTTCACAAATATCCAAAACGCAGGAAAAGGACCGACACTCGCGGTCCACGGTTTCGGCGAAACCGGTTAAGTCAACAGCGACTGTCGGTTTCGCTGAAACCGAGCAAGCGTTCTTCATTCAGCCGAAAGCTTACCTTCTACCGAGGCCTCTTCCAACCTGGTGGAATCGGCTTCTGAAATCCAACCTGCAGTTGTGGTTTCTCAGGAATTATCTGACACTATTCCTTGGATATTTCAACCCCTGCACGTGGAGCTGCTAGGCCTCCTGCAGCCATGTCCATTAAGGCCTTTGCCAGGGCTAAAGCAGCTAAAGCTACTAAATCTGTGCCTGTTAAGATCCCTCTCACAGGCCTAGCTCCAGTTCCCAAATGCTTAGTTTAGCAGAGGATCTCATTTCTTTAATCCGGGATCCCAACCTTTCCCAGACAGGGCCTCTCGCCCACCTCCAGAGAAGAGGCCTAGAGCAGAGCCCCTGAGCCAGTTTCCACAGATGATTCCTCTGATGATTCAGATAATACAGACCCTCCAGAGGCTCCTTTTTCCCCTTATGAAGACTCTGATGCTGAAGAGTCCATCCCTTCTGCCTCTCCACCTGAGGAATTTTCCTTTGGGGAAACCTTGCATGCTATGAGGGAACAATTTCAGTGGCAGGGCCAAGATTTTTCAGACTCCAGAAAAAGGCTTAGAACCTTTTTGCATTTACCACAACATCGGCCTTTAGCTATACCTCCAGTTCTGTCTGTTGTAGATGATGCATTTAATGATGCTTGTACTGCTCCTGATTCATTACCTCCGGCCCCTGCTAAGCCCGATAGGTTCTGCAGGGTCCCGGACACACACCACCATTTATACAAGGCTCCTTTTCCAGATCCCGAGACTATCTCCCAGGGGCCTAAGGCTGTAGCATCTACCTTTGCCAAAAATCCCCTCCCCTCTGAAAGGGAATCCAGGTCCTTAGAGAGATGGGGTAAAAAAGTTTACACTTCTGCTACACTGTCAGCTAGGGCCTTGAACTGTCAATTTCATATGATCCAGTATCAAGAATTTATGCTAGACCAGTTAACCAAAAAGCTGTCCTCTGATGAACCTTTAGACAAGAAATATGTTCAGGAAATGGTACATAACATTCAGCAAGTTAGTAACCATTCTTTAAAATGCGGCTATAATGCACTGGAGGCTTCCTTTAGATCAGCCATGACTGGCACAGTTATCAGAAGGCATGCATGGTTAATAGAGCAGGCCTTACCGGACCATGTCAAATCTAAACTATTAGATGCTCCCATGGACAAGGTCAATTTGTTTGGCTCTCCCGCACAACAGGTGCTGAAGAAGATGGAAGAGAAGGCAAAATCTGTCCAAACAGTGAAAGATTTCTTACAGGTCCAACCTCCAAGGTTTAGCAGGAATTGGCCCTCCAAGAATTGGTCAGGATGCATCCTTGAAGGACATAGTACAGTTTTGTACCTACCATAAATCTAGATGTCCGATAGGAATGCATCTGCAGTCAGGATTATCCACCCTCCTTCCCCTCTGTGGTACTCCTAGGGTATTTGCCCTCCTTATAGCTAGCTGGGGGAATCTATTATGGTGTATTTGTTTGTATATATGTACATACATGCTTATTTTTTGTTTGCTTCTAATATTTTGAACCATTGGCATTTATCAAAATTTAGCCTTCCTAGAGGGCACCTGGCATCTGGGGCAAGAAACACTGAGGAAAATGGCGTCGGCTGATGCCTTTATACCCGAGTAACTGCAGCAATGACGTCGGGTGAAGTGCGACACCAGCCAAAGCCAGACCCAGACTTTGGAATCCGGCCGACCGAAGGGCTGCCTGACGACAGGACAACCCATTTGTAAGGACTGTAGATGCATTCCTATCGGACATCTACATTTATGGTAGGTACAAAACTGTACTTTTTTAATTATCTATCTCTACATAATGGCGTCGGCTGCATGTTTTATACCCCTGACGACCTGACATTATGGAAGAAGGGACAGCAACAGGACCCAAGACTGTGTTAATTAGGCCGACTGAGGGCAACCTGCCAGCAGATTACCCAAATGTAATGACTGCAACAGTGAATGCACTCGTTATTGTAAGTGTACACAACTGTACTTTCTTTTTGGAACCGGGACACTGCTCTGGAACCAGTTGCCGAAAAGCCTCCATTCATATTGCTCCAGTCGGCTCCATCTGATGTTCATCGTGCATACAGCTGCAGTCATAACAGATGGGTTCTCCTGCCTTCAGGCGGGTCCTTGGTCGGCCGAATTCCAAAGTCTAGGTCCAACGTCTGTTGTCATCGCTTCTTCCCTGACGTCAGAACCCATCTGTTATGACTGCAGCTGTATTAGCACTCGAACATCTACATTTATGGTAGGTACAAAACTGTACTTTCACTCTTTCAGGTCCTCTGTCAGCCTTTCTGATCTGGATATGAACCGACTGGTTCATAAACTTTTAAAGGCACCAGGCCTAGCTAAATTGCTGTTGGCTCAGACCCAACCGTCTGAGCCGAAGAACACTACTCTTGAATTGTCTGCTCCTCCTCCGAGCCATACTGGACCTTTTGGAGTCGGAGGAAGCCAACCTCATGATTGTGGATCCCTTGGAGCCGACATATGCTCCAGTGTCATCAGCTCCATCTGCTCGGACGTTCTCGGCGCCGACCAGGGACTCTAGGAGCCGACACTCCCCCAGTCTGGTCTGGGGAGGATAGCTGCACCGACTTGTCTGTGCCGACTCTTCTTCTCAGGGCCTCGGCTCGGGTTAGCCCAGCTCCTACTTCGGGCTCGGAGCCCACGGTGGTGCGGGAGGAGATTGTGGAGCCGTCGACGACTCCTCATCGGAGCCGAGGTGCTTTCGAAGCCATGAGAGGCGAATTTTGTCTCCTAAGACTTCCTCATCTCAAGGTCTGGCCTCTTCTTCCCCTAAAATGCCTGTGTCAGTTTGTGTCCTCTGGTCATCCGAAGCGTAGAGACCCTGAGCCTCTGGTAGCACCACAGGGCGCTCCTTGCTCTTCTGAGACCTCTCCAGAAGTTCCCCCGGAAGAGGTTCCCAGGATGAGATATTGCAAGAGGAGGCATTTGTACTCCCCCCAGGAGTCTCTCACATTGGACACCTACTTGGATGAATCTGAAGGGTCCCCTAGATCCCCCTTTGAAGGCATCTCCTTTGCGGAGATTCTTGAAATTCTTAGTGAGGGGTGATTGGCAGTCCAAGAGCCCTACTGAGGATGAGTGGGTTCTCCTGAAGGTGTTCGGGTCTCAAAACCTTCCACCTCTTGGGTATCTCCGCTCTACAATGAGCTTATGGATCTGGTCTCTCGTAGAGCGTGGGAGTCACCAGAATCTATGGAACCTGTTCCTAGGAGGCCTAATAAGTTTATTTCAGCCCCAGTGGATAAGTCCTTTTTGACCAAGGGAGTCCCTGTTGATGCCATTGTGGTGGCGGCAGCCACCAAAAAGGAAATGTCTGAGACTTCATCTATCCATCCTTCTAATAAAGAATCTAGGATCATGGATAGATATGGGAAATGCATGTCCAGTTCAGCGACTTTCTCACTCTGATCACTGAACTAATTGACACATTTTACCAGATTGCAGAGAGATCTCCTTAAGGAGTTGGGAGATGCTCTTCAGGGTGCTGTAGCTTTGAGTGTATCTGACAAGATTGCCACTCAGCTCTCTACCCTCAATTCGATAGTTAACTTGTCCATGCGTCTCTTATCTTACGCAGCTGGTGGTTCAAATAGAGCCGCAGGTACAGGAATTGCTCTTTGTATGCATGCCTGGATGCGAGACACTTCCTTCGCGGAACCCTTCAAGTCTTCCTTTACTAGTACCCCATTTGACGGCTCATCTTTGTTTAGGCAAAAGCTGAGGGAGACTTTAACCAGGTGTGAGCAAGAAGGAAAGACTCTGTCTGCCGTCGGAGTCTGTTTTTCCACCCCCACTCGACCCTTTCCCAAAGGTCAGAGGGGAGGAGAGATGCGGTTCCGGAAAGCCTAAAAAGCCTTTCAAGCCACATGTGGAGAGCCCCCTCCAGAGGCAGAGGAGGGGGTTTCAGTGGAAGATGCCGCCCTCACGGCAGAGGGGGTCTGCAACACCAGGGTGAACAGAGATCATTTCTCTGGTTGTCCTACCAGCGCTCCTTAAGGGAGGCCCGACTGTCCTACTCTGGAGGCAGTCGGGGGTCACTTATCATTGTACCCAAAAGCCTGGCTATATATAACAAATGACAGTTGGGTACAAAGTATCATTTCCAGAGGGGATTTCATACCGTTCTCCACCCAGCCCTTTCCCGTCAAAAAAAATTCCGGACGTTACACCCAGTCACATGGGACAAGCAGCAATAGAGGTAAGCCGATTGCTAGAAAGAGTCATCCAAGCCAGTCCCGGCAGACCAGACAGGATTTGGAACTTACTCAAAATTCTTTTTGGTTCCAAAGAAAACAGGGGACTAGAAACCCATTTTGGATCTCGGTAGACTCGACCAATTTGTGAGAAAAGAAGTTCCGAATGGTCACACTATAGTCCATACTCCCGTTTCTAGGGAAGGACAATTGGATGTGCTCGCTCGATCTCAAGGATGCATACTACCACATAAAGATGGCCAGGCCATCCAGAGATCACCTGCGTTTCCGGTTGGGAGCCAATCATTTATCAGTTCCGAGCTCTGCCCTTTGGTCTCACTACAGCCCCCAGAGTGTTCAACAAGTGGATGGCAGTAGTCACGGCTCACCTGAGGCGTCTAGGATTCCAGGTGTTTCCGTATCTGGACGGTTGGCTCCTTATCTCCACCACCAGGCATCAACTTGAAGCGAAAGAGGCTATTCTGACACACTGCTATTGGCTAGGCATTGCAGTCAACTTCGAAAAGTCTGCCTTGTTGCCATCACAGTATATCGTTTTTATAGGGACAGAATTAGACATGTCAACCACCATTCTTCGTCTTCCACTAGAAAGAATTTGTATTCTTCGCCTACACATCATGTCCCTGATATCAAATTACAGAGCACCAGCTGCAGAGGTATTGAAAGTTCTAGGATTGATGGTGGCAGCTATTTTAGCAATCCTGTTAGCAAGGATGCGTATGAGAATCCTTCAATGGCTTCTATTCACGCAGTGGTCTTACCAAGAACTTCCATTGAGTCACATGATCCTGATAATGAATTCCTGCAAGAAGGATCTTCAGTAGTGGTTGACGTCTCTTCATGCTTCCCCCTCCAGTTGCCACTGTGACCATGTGTGCTTCCCTGATAGGGTGGGGCTTTTTCAGGGAAAGACTGCCCAAGGCACATGGACAGATCAAGAATCACATCTGCATGTCAACATCCTGCGGATGAGAGCAGTACTTCTAGCGTTGCAGTGCTTTCAGGACTCTCTTCCTCTAGGGACAATTGCAATACAGACAGACATGTCAGTGGTCTGGTATCTGAACAAACAAGGCGGGACCAAGTTTTTACCCCCTTTGCCGAGAAGCCGTCAGAGTATGGCAGTGGGCACTGTCATCCCAGCGCTTTCTGTTGGCAACACACATCCTGGGTGAATCCAATGTCATTGCAGACAGACTGAGCAGTGCAATTTTATTGCCCTACAGATCTTCCACATATGGGGCCAGCCTTCCTGCGACCTGTTCGCTAGTCACATCAACAACAAATGCAGAAGCTATTTTGCCCTGATTCCCATGCCAGGTCCCTCCCCGAGGGATGCTCTTGTCCATGATTGGCCCCAGGGTCTCCTCTGTGCATTTCCACCAATTCCCCTGATACCCAAATTCTTACAGAAAGCAAAGTTGCTGGGACGGATGATAATCCTTATAGCCCCTCATTGGCCTCGGCAGATTTGGTTTCCGTTTCTTTACCATCACATTCTGGAAGAGCCATGGTGGACCTGGTTCTGGACTTGTTGACACATCCGTCAGGGGATGTTCATCGTGCATACAGCTGCAGTCATAACAGATGGGTTCTCCTGCCGTCAGGCGGGTCCTCGGTCGGCCGAATTCCAAAGTCTAGGTCCGGCATCGGTTGTCGTCGCTTTCTTTCCTGACGTCAGTGCGACAGGGGTATATAAGACACAGCTGACGCCATTTTCTTCAGTCTTTTTTGCCACGCGGTGCCCGAAGCAGAAGCAGTTCGCAAGTGCCGGTCGGCCAGCTCCTGAAATTACTTTTGTTACCTCAACACAGACCTCTGGCGATACCCCCTGTTTTGGACATACTTGATGATGTTTATTCGGAGGCTTGCCTTAACCCGGATTCTCTGCCTCCTGCACCAGTCAAACCTGATAGGTATTACAGAGTACCCAACTCTCACCAATTTCTCTTCAAAAGTCATAATGCTGACCCTGAAACCATTTCACAAGGCCCCAAGGGATTGAGGGCCTCCACTGCCAAGAATCCACTTCCAGCAGAAAGGGAGTCAAGGTCTTTAGAAAGGTGGGGAAAAAGGTATATACCTCGGCCACCCTAGCCATGAGGGCCTTAAATTGTCAGTTTCATATGCTTAAATATCAACAGTTCCTGTTATCACAATTAAGGAATAAAATGTCTCAACCTGAACAACCAGATTTAAAGGAGTTACAGGATATGATGCATAGTGCAGAAGAAGTGGATAAACACACTTTACAATGTGGTTATGATGCACTAGAGGCTTCAAGTAGAGCGGCTGCTACAGGATCAGTCATGCGCAGACATGCCTGGCTTAGAGAACAAAACTTGCCTGATCATGTCAAAGCTAAACTTCTAGATGCTCCTTTACAAAGGGATGTGCTGTTTGGTACTAATGCTGAGGAGATACTACGGAAAATGGAAGAAAAAGCCAAATCTATGCAAACTGTCAAAGCCTTTTTACAGGTCCAACCACCACGTTTTAGCAGAAATTGGCCTTCAAAAAACTGGTCCTTTCCAGCCACTGACAAGCCCCAAAGAGGTAGATACAGACGCACAAGGGGCAGAGGGCAATCGCAAGGATCATATAGAGGACGACAATGGCAAACTCCAGCACCAAGAGGTGGCGAGGACAGTGCACAACAATACAGGAAGCAAACCCAATGACTCCCTCATTTTCATGCCAAGCACGTCTCAGCTGGCAGCACCTTTGGGAGGAAAGCTAGCATTATTTGCAGCCAATTGGCATATTGTCACAACAGACAAATGGATCCTGGACATTATAAACAGAGGCTACAAATTTCATTTTCACACTCTCCCAAAAATGAGAGGCATGCCAAACCTGCCACAGAATCAAAGGGCAGAGGCACAACTACAAATTTCAAAGCTCATAAGCATAAGAGGTACCTACTCACGAACAAGGTCAAGGTTTTTATTCAAGACTTTTTGTGGTTACAAGGAAAGGAACCGACTGGAGACCCATTTTGGACTTATCCATCCTAAACACATTTCTACTCGTACCAAAATTCAAGATGCTCACATTACAGCAACTTCTTCCCATGCTGGGCAAGGAGTTTTGGCTGGTAACATTGGACCTGAAGGAGGCATACCTGCATGTCCCAATCAGACAAAGCTGCAGAAGATACCTCAGATTTCTTGCAGGTTCAATCCACTATCAATTCTCTGCATTGCCCTTTGGCTTATCTACTGCGCCCAGAGTATTCACAAAGTGCCTGGCATCAGTGATTGCCTACTGCAGACTTCAAGGGATACAAATTTACCCTTATTGGGACGACTGCCTGATCCAAGCGGACAGCAAACACATACTAAAGGAACATCTGGCATATGTGACACGGTTATTGCATTCTCTGGGATACACAATCAACAAAGAGAAATCAAGGCTAACACCATCTCAGAAAATAACTTTCCTGGGTGCCAATTTGGACACAAACACCCAGATGGCCTATCTTACGCCAGAAAAACAGGGACAACTATCTCATTACTTCAAAATACTAGCAAAAAGTACCAGGCTTACTGCAAGGAAAATCCTGCAGGCTCTGGGATTCATGGCATCTTGCATTCTTTTAATCCCATGTGCAAAGCTGCATATGAGGAAACGTCAGTGGTGCCTAAAAAACCTATGGTCTCAACACAGTCACAGTTTGGAAACAATAATACCAATAATCCCATGTTTGCAAAAGGAATTTCTATGGTGGGCCCAAGCATGTCAAGCAAACACAGGCCTCCCATTCTGCAAGCCTCAAGCAAAGCAAGTTATCACAACAGACGCCTCAGATTATGCCTGGGGGGTGCACATGACGGACAGGTGCATCCAGGGCATATGGTCCCAAAAAGAAAAGCACCTTCACATCAATCAAAAAGAAATGCTAGCAGTAATAAATGCAATTACAGCTTTCAAGGACTTCCTGCATCCAGGGCAATTACTGATAAGAACAGACAACACCACAGTAATGTGGTACATAAACTAACAAGGAGGAGCACATTCATATCCCTTGTGCAGACTAGCCATGACTCTTTGGAACTTGGCTCTGGAATGGCAAAACGAACTTCAAGCCCAGTACCTGCCAGGATTGGAAAACACGCTACCAGACAATTTAAGCAGAAATATGACAGATCCACACAAATGGAAGTTACATCCTCAGGTGTTTACAGAAATAACCAAAGTGTGGGGGAGGCCAGACATAGATCTTTTTGCCTCCCACAGGAATCATCAATTGGAAACGTTTTGTTCAAGGACCTTTCATCCAAAGGCCTGGAGAGTGGACGCACTTTCATTCAGTTGGACAGCATGGACAGTTTACGCATTCCCACCTCTGCCTCTTCTGCCCAAGGTACTTTTGAAAGCAAGAGCAGACAGACCGAAGATGATACTGATTGCTCCAGATTGGCCACGGCAACACTGGTATCCACTGCTGAGGAGCCTAACACATACTCCTCCCTGGTCCCTGCCTCTAATGCCTCTTCTGCTGACTCAGCACAGCTACAAAACTCTCCACAGTCAGCTGAAAACACTCAATCTCGCTGCATGGAAAATTCCTTAACACCACAACAGACCCTACTCTCCAAGGAGGTGCAGGATGTCATTTTGGAGGCCAGAAGGCCATCTACTAGAAAAGCTTACTCCGCAAAATGGAAGCGGTTTTGTTCTTGGAATGAGAAAAAAGGCCAGGACCCTAGAAAACTGAACTTGCCTCGGGTATTACAGTATCTAGCTGAGCTGCTGAACAGTGGGCTTTCATTTTCTTCCATAAAAATCCATGCCTCAGGCATTTCTGCAGAATACAACACGGATTCTCCTTTATTTTCTCACCCACTCTTACGACAGTTCCTCAGAGGGGCTAAGAATATTAGACCACCAAGGAAACAACCAATACCAGCCTGGGATCTTAATTACATACTAGAAAAATTAACATTGCCTCCTTTTGAGCCAGCTGCCTCAACAGATTTGCAATATTTGTCCTGGAAAACTGCCTTCCTTCTGGCTATCACTTCAGCTCGTAGAGTTTCGGAACTACAGGCCCTCATGGCAGTGCAGCCCTTTCTCATTTTCCATCAGGACAGGGTTTCCTTTACCAACCCATCATTTATGCCTAAAGTGGTATCCAGGGTAGCTTTAAATCAAGCCATACACCTTCCTACCTTTTACCCCAGTCCTCAAAACAAAGGGGAAAGGCTGCTACATTCTTTAGACATCCATAGGCAGCTATGTTACTACTTGTATAGAACAAAGTCCTTCAGGAAATCAGAACAACTCTTTGTGTCCTATGCTGTAGGGGCTCAAGGGAAGCCAGTTTCCAAGCAGACTATTTCAAAGTGGATAGGCCACTGCATACGGTTTTGTTATTCCTATCATGGGAAATCTGTTCCTACAGGTATCAGATCACACTCCACCAGGGCCACAGCTACCTCTACAGCCTTCCTCAGAGGAGTTCCTACCAAAGATATTCTGGAGGCAGCCACTTGGAGTTCTGTACATACCTTCACAAAACACTACCACCTGCCTTTATATTCCAGAACCAGAGCCGGCTTTGCCACTGCTGTTTTGCAGGGCATTCTGGCTCAACCCAGTTCCTCCTAGTACCTACCACCCTGTGCGTAGCTTTGGGACTCTACCCATCTGTGATTACTGCAGCTGTATGCACGATGATCATAGTACAGTTTTGTACCTACCATAAATGTAGATGTTAGAGTGCTAATACAGCTGCAGTACAGGTTTCCCTCCCTCCTTCCCCACTTGGTAAAGGCATGGGGCCTAACAACCTCTTCATACAACCTGACTGGGTTATCCTTCTATGGTTTATTTGCTTGCAATCACTGTTTTTGGATTATATTGCATTGCATGTATACACATATAAGCATAATTTATGTATTGCCTTCCTTCTTGGGGCACCTGACATCTGGGGCAAGAAAGACTGAAGAACATGGCGTCGGCTGTGTCTTATATACTCTGGCCTCACTGATGTCAGAAGAGAAAGCGACAACCGACGCCGGACCAAGACTTTGGAATTCGGCCGACCGAGGGACCGCCTGACGGCAGAAAACCCATCTGTGATTACTGCAGCTGTATTAGCACTCGAACATCTACATTTATGGTAGGTACAAAACTGTACTTTGGGGAAACTTTTCTTGCCTCAGACCGATGTCAGAATCCATTACCTTCCGAAAGAGAGTCTAGATCCGTAGAAAGGTGGGGAAAAAAGGTATATACCTTGGCCACCCTAGCCATGAGGGCCTTAAATTGTCAGTTCCATATGCTTAAATATCAGCAGTTTCTGTTATCACAATTAAGGAATAAAATGTCACAACCTGAACAAACAGATATGAAGGAGTTGCAGGATATGATGCATAGTGCAGAACAAGTGGGAAAACACACATTACAATGTGGCTATGATGCTCTAGAGGCCTCAAGTAGAGCTGCTGTTACAGGATCAGTCATTCGTAGACATGCCTGGCTTAGGGAACAAACCTTGCCTGATCATGTTAAAGCTAAACTACTAGATGCTCCTTTACAAAAGGATGTATTATTTGGTACTAATGCTGAGGAGATACTACGGAAAATGGAAGAAAAAGCTAAATCTATGCAAACTGTCAAAGCCTTTCTACAGGTACAAACACCATGTTTTAGCAGAAATTGGCCTTCAAAAAACTGGTCCTTTCCAGCCACAGACAAGCCCCAAAGAGGTAGATACAGGCGCACAAGGGGCAGAGGACAATCTCGAGGATCATATAGAGGCAGACAATGGCAAACTCCAGCACCAAGAGGTGGCGAAGACAGTGCACAACAATACAGGAAACAAACCCAATGACTTTCCCCTTTGCATGCCAAGCAAGTCTCAGCTGGCAGCACCCTTGGGAGGAAAACTGACATTATTTTCAAAAAATTGGCATATTATCACAACAGACAAATGGATCCTGGACATTATAAACAGAGGCTACAGATTTCATTTTGACACACTTCCAAAAATGAGAGGCATGCCGAACCGGCCACACAATCAAAGGGCAGAGGCTCAAATACAAATTTCAAAGCTCATGGACATGAAAGCTATTCAAGAGGTACCTATTCACGAACAAGGTCAAGGTTTTTATTCCAGACTATTCCTGGTTCCAAGGAAGGGAACCGATTGGAGACCCATTTTGGACTTATCCATCCTAAACACATTTCTACTCGTACCAAAATTCAAGATGCTCACCTTACAGCAGCTACTTCCCATGCTGGGCAAGGAGTCTTGGCTGGTAACATTGGACCTCAAGGAGGCATACCTGCATGTCCCAATCAGACAAAACTGCAGAAGATACCTCAGATTTCTTGCAGGTTCAATCCACTATCAATTCTCTGCATTGCCCTTTGGCTTATCTACTGTGCCCAGAGTATTCACGAAATGCCTAGCATCAGTAATTGCCTACTGCAGACTTCAAGGGATACAAATTTACCCTTATTTGGACGATTGCCTGATCCAAGCGGACAGCAAACACTTCTGGAACATCTGGCTTGTGTAACACGGTTATTGAATTCTCTGGGATACACAGTCAACAAAGAGAAATCCAGGCTAACACCATCTCAGAAAATAATTTTCCTGGGTGCCAACTTGGACACAAACACTCAGATGGCCTATCTTACGCCAGAAAAACAGGGGCAACTAACTCAGTACTTCAAAATACTAGCAAATTGTTCCAGGCTAACTGCAAGGATGCAGGCTCTGGGCTTCATGGCATCTTGCATTCTTCTAATCCCATGTGCAAAGTTGCATATGAGGAAACTTCAATGGTACCTAAAAAACCTATGGTCTCAACACAGCCACAGTTTGGAAACAATAATACCACTAATCCCATGTTTGCAAAAGGAATTTCTATGGTGGGCCCAAGCATGCCAAACAAACACAGGTCTACCATTCTGCAAGCCTCAAGCAAATCAAGTCATCACAACAGACGCTTCAGACTACGCCTGGGGGGCACACATGACAGACAGGTGCATTCAGGGCAAATGGTCCCAAAAGGAAAAGCACCTTCACATCAATCAAAAGGAAATGCTAGCAGTGATAAATGCAATTACAGCTTTCAAGGACCTCCTGCATCCAGGGCAATTATTGATAAGAACAGACAACACCACAGTAATGTGGTACATAAACAAACAAAGAGGAACACATTCATACCCCCTGTGCCGGCTGGCCGTGCCACTTTGGAACTTGGCTCTGGAATGGCAAATCGAACTTCAAGCACAGTACCTGCCAGGTTTGGAAAACACACTGGCAGACAATCTAAGCAGAAATATGACAGACCCGCACGAATGGAAGTTGCATCCTCAAGTGTTTACAAAGATAATCCAAGCGTGGGGAAGGCCAGACATAGATCTCTTTGCCTCCCACAGGAATCCTCAATTGACAAAATTCTGCTCAAGGACATTCCATTCAAAGGCCTGGAGAGTGGACACCCTTTCTTTCAGTTGGGCAGCACGGACAGTTTACGCCTTCCCACCTTTGCCTCTTCTGCCCAAGGTGCTCTTGAAAGCAAGAGCAGACAGACCGAAGATGATACTGATCGCTCCAGACTGGCCAAGACAACACTGGTACCCACTCCTGAGGAGCCCAACACATTCTCCTCCCTGGACCCTGCCTCTAATGCCTCTTCTACTGACTCAGCACAGCTACAAAACTCTTCACAGTCAGCTGAAAACACTCAATCTGGCTGCATGGAAAATTCCTTAACACCACAACAGACCCTACTCTCCAAGGAGGTGCAGGATGTCATTTTGGAGGCCAAAAGGCCATCTACTAGAAAGGCTTACTCCGCAAAATGGAAACAGTTTTGCACTTGGAATGAGAAAAAAGGCCAGGATCCTAGAAAACTGAATTTACCTCAGATATTACAGTATCTAGCTGAGCTGTTGAACAGTGGACTTTCATTTTCCTCCATCAAAATCCATGCCTCAGCCACTTCTGCTGAATACAACACTGATCCACCATTATTCTCTCACCCACTCTTACGACAGTTCCTCAGAGGGGCTAAGAATATAAGACCTCCAAGGAAACAACCAATACCAGCCTGGGATCTTAATTACATTCTAGAAAAATTAACATTGCCTCCCTTTGAACCAGCTGCCTCAGCAGATTTGCAATATTTGTCCTGGAAAACAGCTTTCCTTCTGGCCATTACCTCAGCTCGTAGGGTTTCGGAACTACAAACCCTCATGGCTGTGCAGCCCTTTGTCATCTTCCATCAGGACAGAGTTTCCCTACGAACCAACCCGTCATTTATGCCTAAGGTAGTATCCAGGGTAGCTTTAAATCAGGCCATACACTTACCTACCTTTTACCCCAATCCTCAAAACAAAGGGGAAAGGCTGCTACATTCCTTAGACATCCATAGACAGCTACGTTACTATTTGGACAGAACAAAGCCTTTCAGGAAATCAGAACAACTCTTTGTGTCCTATGCTGTAGGAGCTCAAGGGAAGCCAATTTCCAAACAGACTATTTCAAAATGGATAGGCCACTGCATACGGTTTTGTTACTCCTTTCATGGTAAATCTGTACCTGCAGGCATCAGACCCCACTCCACAAGGGCCACAGCTACCTCTGCAGCCTTCCTCAGAGGAGTCCCTACCAAAGATATTTTGGAGGCAGCCACTTGGAGTTCTGTGCATACCTTCACTAAACACTACCACCTACCTTTATACTCCAAAACTAGAGCAGGCTTTGCCACTGCTGTGTTGCAGGGCATTCTGGCTCCTCCCAGTTCCACCTAGTGCCTACCACCCTGTGCGTAGCTTTGGGATTCTACCCATCTGTTATGATTGCAGCTGTATGCACGATGAACATAGTACAGTTTTGTACCTACCATAAATGTAGATGTTCGAGTGCTAATACAGCTGCAGTCCAGTTTTCCCTCCCTCCTTCCCCTCTGGGTACAGACCTAGTGGCCAACTCCTCATCTCACAACTTGATTGGGTTATCCTTCTATGGTGTATTTGCTTGCAACTACTGGATGTCCTTCATGGATGCATCTGCAGTCATAACAGCTGGGTTGTCCTGTCGTCAGGCAGCCCGTCAGTCGGCCGGATTCCAAAGTCCGGGTCCGGCTTCGGCTGATGTCGCTCTTCATCCGACGTCATCTCTGTTGGACTCCGGGTATAAAGGCATCAGCCGACGCCATTTTCCTCAGTCTTTCTTGCCGCGTGGCGCCCGAAGCAGAAGCTGTTCGCAAGTGCCGGTCGGTCGGATCCAGAGATTTTCTCTACCGAATACTACTTCGAAGACTTCTAAAGCTAAGTACCCCGTTGGGGACTCTTTCTTGCCTCAGCCGATGTCAGAAAAAGTTAATAATTGTTTAACCTGTGGGAAACAAATACCTCATAAAGATTTCCATTCTTACTGTCTGCCTTGTTTAGGCCCAGCCCACGACGTAGCAGCCTGTTCGCCTGTGCTTCCTTCAACCGGTAACGCTTAGGCGTCGGTCGGAGTTTGCAGAACAGTTTTCGGTTCTGACTTTGCTTACATTATGTCATCGGAACCTCCGACTACACTTTCTGCCAAAAGCGCAAAGAAAAGACCGACACTCGCGGTCCGCGGTTTCGCTGAAACCACGCTTAAGCAAACGCGAGTGTCTCGGTTTCGCGAAACCGAAAACTGATCTAGGTACAGCGAATCTATCTCTACACTTGAGGCCCCTGCTACAAATCTTGAATCGGCCTCTGAAACTTTACCCACTAACTTATCAGACACCATTCCCTGGATGTCTCTACCCCAGCACGTGGTGCTGCTAGGCCTCCAGCAGCCATGTCCATTAAGGCCTTCGCCAGGGCTAAAGCAGCCAAGACTACCAAATCAGTGCCTGTTAAACCACCCCCAACCAGGCCCTCTTCTAGTTCCCAAATGCTCACCTTGGCAGAAGATTTGATTTCTTTAATTAGAGGATCTCAATCTCACCCAGACAGGGCCTCTCAGCCCCCAGATAAGAGACCTAGGGCAGAGCCCCCTGAGCCAGTGTCCTCTGAGGATTCTGCAGATGAATCAGACATTACTGACCAGCCAGAGGCCCCTTTCTCCAATTTTGAGGATTCTGATGCTGAAGAATCCATTCCAGCTGCTTCCTCCAGAAGAATTCTCCTTTGGGGAAACCTTGCATGCCATGCGAGAGCAGTTCAATGGCAGCAACAAGAATTCTCAGATTCCCGAAAAAGACTTAGAACCTTTCTACACCTTCCACAACACAGGCCCTTAGCTATACCTCCTGTTCTTTCTGTGGTAGATGACGCTTTTAATGATGTCTGCTCTGCTCCAGACTCATTACCCCCAGCCCCTGCCAAACCAGACAGATTTTACAGGGTGCCTGACACTCATCACCACCTTTACAAGACCCCCCTTGCAGACCCAGAAACTATATCCCAGGGTCCCAAGGCAGTTGCCGCAACCATAGCTAAAAACCCTACTCCTTCTGAAAGGGAAGCAAGGGCATTAGACAGATGGGGTAAAAAAGTATACACTTCAGCTACTCTCTCAGCTAGAGCTTTAAACTGCCAGTTTCACATGATACAATACCAAGAGTTTATGCTTGATCAGTTAACTAAAAAATTAACCACTGATGAAGCTCTTGATAAGAAATATGTATTAGAAATGGTAAATAATATACAACAGGTTAGTAACCATTCCTTAAAATGTGGCTATGATGCACTGGAGGCTTCATTTAGATCAGCCATGACTGGCACAGTGATAAGAAGGCATGCATGGCTAAAGGAGCAAGCTCTACCAGATCATGTTAAAGCTAAATTGTTAGATGCTCCTATGGATAAGACAAGTTTGTTTGGTGCACCTGCCCAGCAGGTTATGAAGAAAATGGAAGAAAAGGCAAAATCAGTTCAAACTGTTAAAGATTTCCTGCAGGTTCAACCCCAAGGTTTAGCAGGAACTGGCCTGCCAAGAATTGGTCCTTTCCTGACTCCACAAGAGTTCAAAGGGGCAGGAATAGACGTTCCAGAGGCAGAAACCAAACCAGAGGAAGTGCCTACAGAGGACGACAGTGGCAAGGTAACAACAGAGGCACAGACACAGCCACTGCCACTACTTCAACACAGCCACAGTGACTTACTCCTAAAACCGCCTACCAGGGAACAAATAGCAGCCCCACTAGGCGGAAGGTTAACTTTATTTGCAAAGAACTGGCACCATATAACAAAAGACAAGTGGATTCTGCAAATTATACATCAAGGCTACCGATTCCACTTCCACACTATACCAGTCAAAAGAGGAATGCCAAATCTACCTCCAAATCAAAAAAAAAAAAAAGAAGCTTTACAACAGATAATGGAGTTAGCAAACATGAGAGCTGTGGAAAAAGTGCCTACAGCAGAGCAAGGAAAGGGGTTCTACTCCAGACTGTTCCTAGTTCCAAGAAAGGAAAAAAGTTGGAGACCAATTCTCGACCTGTCCACCTTGAATACATACATCATTGTCCCAAAATTCAAAATGCTGACCCTACAGCAACTTCTTCCCATGCTGGGCAAGGAGTGTTGGCTGGTAACTCTAGATCTCAAGGAGGCATACCTGCACGTCCCTATTCGACCAATCTGCAGAAGATACCTCAGATTTCTTGCAGGATCAGAGCACTATCAATTCTCAGCATTGCCTTTTGGCTTATCTACTGCCCAGAGTATTCACAAAATGCCTGGCATCAGTAATCGCATACTGCAGACTACAGGGAATTCATATTTACCCATACCTGGGCGACTGCCTGCTACAAGGGGACAACAAAAGCAAGTTGACAACAGATTTGCAAAGGGTCATTTACTTGCTACAAGCACTGGGATACACAGTCAATCTACAAAAGTCAAGGCTGATACCATCCCAAACAAGGACATTCTTGGGAGCGGAATTGGACACAGTGAGACAAATGGCATTCCTAACTACAGAAAACAAAAAGAACTCCTCTTTATTTCTTGTCACTAACAAAGCTGAACAAATTAACAGCAAGAAAAGTTCTGCAGGCCTTGGGCTTCATGGCATCATGCATAATTTTGGTTCCATATGCCAGACTACATATGAGAAAACTACAGTGGTACCTACGGAATTTATGGTCCCAACACAGGCACAGCCTCGAAACAGAAATCCCACTAATTCCATGTTTAAAACAGGAGTTCCTATGGTGGGCCCAGGCATGCCGCTCCAACCCAGGCCTTCCCTTTCACAGATGTCAAGCAAGCCAGAGCATTACAACAGATGCTTCAGACCTAGGATGGGGGCCCACATGCTGGACAAATGCGTGCAAGGATTGTGGACTCAGGATCAACTTCACCTGCACATCAACCTAAAAGAAATGCTGGCTGTAAAACTGGCTATCCAAGAGTTCAGACCATTTCTCAAAGAGGGCCAGCTGTTGATAAGGACAGACAACACCACAGTCATGTGGTACATCAACAAACAGGGAGGCACTCATTCATACCCTCTATGCAGAATGACTTTGGAACTGTGGACCCTGGCACTCAGCTACAACATCCAGCTGCAGGCAAGATTTGTACCAGGAAAAGAAAATACTCTAGCGGACATTTTAAGCAGGACCACATCAGATGCTCACGAATGGCACCTGCACCCGGACATTTTCAGGACCATTACAAAGAAGTGGGAATGCCTCAGATAGATCTATTTGCATCTCCTCACAATCACCAACTCAAAAATTCTGCACAAGGACATTTCACCCACTAGCATGGAAAGTGGATTCGCTCTCCTTCAGCTGGAAAGGCCTAACAGCTTATGCATTCCCACCTCTCCCCTTGATACACAAAGTACTTCTAAAAATCAAGGAAGAACATCCAAGGATAATCCTGATAGCTCCAAACTGGCCAAGACAACACTGGTACCCACTACTAAGGAGCTTGTCTCGGAACAATATGTGGCCAATACCCTGATGCCTTTGATGCTAACTCAGAACAACTACAGCACCATACATCCAAACCTGAAAACATTACAACTGACTGCATGGAACATCACATAGCAGCAGCTAATCAAGAACTTTCCCAAAGAGTTAAAGACATTATTCTTGAAGCACGCAGACCTTCAACAAGAAGGAACTACGCTGGAAAATGGAAAAGGTTTGTCAGTTGGAGTTCTGAAAGAGGAAAAGATGTGTCAAACGTGGATATGCCTAACATCCTGGAGTATCTGGCCGAACTTCTCCATTCAGGCCTGTCCTACTCCTCCATCAAGATACATGCATCAGCTATTTCAGCAGAATACAGCTTTGATCCTCCTGTTTTTCACACCCTCTGCTCAGACAATTTCTCAGAGGAATCAAGAATGTAAAACCTCCAAGGAAACCACCATTACCAGCTTGGGACTTAAACTTCGTACTAGAAAAGTTGACACTATCACCCTTTGAGCCAGCAGCAACAGCAGACTTACAACACCTGTCATGGAAAACTGCTTTCCTTCTGGCAATCACCTCAGCAAGGAGGGTTTCAGAACTACAGGCCTTAATGGCAGTGCAACCCTTCCTAATCTTCCACCAAGATAGAGTGTCCATGAGGACTAATCCAACATTTATGCCTAAGGTGGTATCCAGAGTGTCTTTAAACCAGGCAATCCACCTACCTACCTTCTTTCCCAACCCACAAAACAGAGGGAAAGAATACTGCATACCTTGGATGTACATAGACAGCTACGCTACTACTTGGACAGAACCAAAAGCAGCAGAAAGACTGACCAACTTTTTGTGGCCTACGCAACAGGAAGAGCGGAAAAGCTATTTCCAAACAGACAATCTCCAAATGGATAGGAAATTGCATACGATTCTGTTACTCCTTCCATGGAAAAACAATTCCACAGAACATAAGACCTCATTCTACAAGGGCAACAGCCACTACCACAGCCTTCTTACGAGTGGCTACCAAAGACATTATTGAGGCGGCTACTTGGACCTCCGTGCATACATTTGCCAAGCATTATAATTTGCCTCTATATTCCAGATCCCGAGCAGGGTTTGCCACTGCTGTACTGCAAGGGATCCTAAACTCACCATAATCTACCTTTATCCTCCTCCCCCTAGTTGGCTATGGTATTCTACCCAGCTGTTATGACTGCAGATGCATCCATGAAGGACATAGTACAGTTTTGTACCTACCATAAATGTAGATGTCCGAACTGGATAGCATCTGCAGTCAGGATTACCCTCCTTGCCCTCTGAGGTACTCCTAGGGTGTTTACCCTCCTAATAGCTAGCTGATGGGGGGGAGTCTCTTATGGTGTATTTGTTTGTATATATGTACATACATGCTTATTTTTGTGGTTACCTCTATCCTTTTTGGAAACATTGGCATCTATCCAAAATTTTTAGCCTTCAGGAGGGCTTCTGGCATCTGGGGCAAGAAACACTGAGGAAAATGGCGTCGGCTGATGCCTTTATACCCGGAGTCCAACAGAGATGACGTCGGATGAAGAGCGACATCAGCCGAAGCCGGACCCGGACTTTGGAATCCGGCCGACTGACGGGCTGCCTGACGACAGGACAACCCAGCTGTTATGACTGCAGATGCTATCCAGTTCGGACATCTACATTTATGGTAGGTACAAAACTGTACTTTTTTGATTATATTGCAATGCATGATTATATATATTATATATATATATATATATATATATATATATATATATATATATATATATATATATATTTTTTTTTTTATATATTTTGCCTTCCTTCTGGGGGCACCTGACATCTGGGGCAAGAAAGACTGAAGAAAATGGCGTCGGCTGTGTCTTATATACCCCTGTCGCACTGACGTCAGGAAAGAAAGCGACGACAACCGACGCCGGACCTAGACTTTGGAATTCGGCCGAACGAGGACCCGCCTGACGGCAGGAGAACCCATCTGTTATGACTGCAGCTGTATTAGCACTCTACATTTATGGTAGGTACAAAACTGTACTTTTCTTCTTCCATCCTTGCAGACACTGAAGCTAACCGCTTGGCTGCTCCAATTCCCCACATAGCCAGGCTGTATAATCTTTCCCATGAAACTAGTCGGATTTTGTTAGCTTCCCATAAACCTTCCACTAGAAAATTGTATCGTAGTAAGTGGAAGAGATTTTCCATTTGGGCTTCTTCCCACAACATTGGCCCTTATCAAGCGCCATTGTCTTCTATCTTACAATTCTTGACAGAAATTTTCAACAAAGGAGCAGCAGCTGCTACTGTGCGAGTGCAATTAGCTGCTATGTCTAATTTCCATCTAGGAATCGATGGTTTGAATAATATGGCTCACCAATTGTCTAAGGCTTTTCTAAAAGGTTCCTTTCACATGAGGCCTCCAGTGAAGACACTTTATTCCCCCTGGAATTTTAATTTTATGTTATCTCGTAACATTCTTCCTCCTTTTGAGCCTGCATCATCTTGTGAACTAAAATTTCTGTCATGGAAAACTATCTTTTTAGTAGCCATCACTTCAGCCCGTAGAGTGTCAGAGCTTCAAGCCCTTTCCATCAAGCCCCCCTTATATGGTCTTCCATGCTGGCAGAGTATCTCTCAGGACAAATCCATCCTTTTTGCCCAAAGTATGTTCTGAGATTAACATTAATCAAGTCATTGAGTTGCCCGTTTTCTTCCCTAATCATGCCAACAAATTGGAATATATGTTGCACAAACTCGATGTTCATAGAAAACTTAGATTTTATTTGGACAGAACAATAGACAGTAGGAAATCAGATCAGCTCTTTGTGTCCTTTTCTGAGGCCAGGAAAGGTAAACTGGTTGCTAAAACAACCCTAAGTGGCTGTCTGATTGTATCACCTACACATATGCTTGTCATAATATGCCCTTGTCTAGTAAGGTAAAGGCTCATTCAACCAGAGCAGTTTCCACCTCTTCAGCCTTTCAAGCCAAATTACCTTTGAACAATATTTGTGCAGCAGCCACATGGTCTAAACCTCACACTTTTATAACTCGTTACAATGTGGATAAGGCCTCCAGGGACAGGGCTTCATTTGGCTCTACGGTTCTGAAAAGTGTACTTCCGTGAGCCACCCAAGATCAGGGTGCTAGGAACGCTACCCATCAGTGAAGAATGAACGGCGAGATTGAACGACGTCACATAAAGAAGTTATGTACTCACCATAACGTTGCACGTGAGTTCTTCCATATCGTCTTCATTCTCACGTCCCTCCCTCCTTCCCCCTCCTGGCTGGCAGTTGACCTATAGGCTGTTTTCATCCTGGTTTTTTAATGTGTCTTCATTCCTAGGCAGAATAATTATTGTACTTTTATATGGTACGCAGCAAACAAGATCTGAGGTAATTCCAGCAGTGCATTGTGGGATAAGAGGTGGGGTCTTGAGCTACTGGAGAACTTTGAGCTTGCTAGTCGGCTGAACCCATCAGTAAAGAATGAAGGTGAGATGGAACAACTCACATGGAACGTCATGGTGAGTACATAACTTCTTTTTTTTCTCTACTAGAACAGTACCTTACTGTACAGTGATGGTTACAGTTTCAAAAAAACTTTTCTCCTTCCCTGGAAAAGCTTGCTACAGTCTCCAATTTATTGATGCCATCAAGGCCAATGAATAAAAGTAGATTTTCTTCGTGTTTCACTTTTGCAGTCATCACATTTGGGTTATCTGTTTGCAGGTAGCCCTCAGTCGGCCTGATTATCAAAGTCTTGGGTCCTGCGTCGGTTGCTGTCTCATCTTCCATGATGTCCGGTAGTCAGGGGTATAAAGCATGCAACCATTGCCATTACATCAGTCTTTCTTGCCGTGCGGTGCCCGAAGCAGAAGCAGTTCGCAAGTGCTGGTCGGCTGACTCCTGAAATTTTCATTTTCGAGTTTCAGATCCAAAGTCGTCAATTAAGCTAAGTACCCTGTTGGGGATCCTTTTTCTTGCTCTAAACCGATGTCAGTAAAAGTTAACAATTGTATTTCTTGTGGAAAGCAAATACCTCATAAAGATTTTCATTCTTACTGCATTCCTTGCTTAGGCCCAGACCACGACCTACCTCGCTGTCGGTTTTGTGCCTTATTCAAACCTCGTACTATTCATCGTCGGTTAAATTTCACATCTAAATACTTTGGTACTCTGTTCAATTATCCAGAAATGGCTTTGGTAAGCCACCTGACTACCGACATTCCTAAAAAATGCAAAGATAAAGACAGAGACAGACCGCATAGGTCCAAAGCTGCCGCCGACGCTTCTTCTAAGCTAATCGCCATTTAGCTGGTACTCAGTGGGGTGCTTTCACATCCCCTGATATCCGCTACTTCAGATTCACAAGCCTCTACTGAGACCCATTCAGAGTCCGGTATGCCGCGAGATGCTTCTTCAACTGTGGAACCTGCGGATATCTCTACCTTGGATGGGTCCGGCGCCGCTGTGCAGGCACAGGCTTCTGAGGGTGTATTCAGGCCTACTGACTTGCATATTAAACCAATGCCATCTTCTTCTTCAAGGCCTAAAACTCGATCCATGCCCCGAAAACCGACGCCCAGACTGCATGGTCAGGCCGCTATACCTAAAAAACAAATAAGAATGGCTGAAGATCGTATTACTCTAATCAGGGGAAGCTACCCTTCTCCCTCTAAGAGACCTAGGACTGATTTTCCTTCTGATTCTTCTGATCAGGATTCTGGAATTTGTTTTCTCTGATGACCAGGATTTGCCCTTATCTTCTTTTGGCTTTTCCCGGTTAGGCGTCACCACAGCAGAACTCCGCTCTGCTAATGATTGGCAGTAGATTTTTACAGTGCCTAGGTGCCAGCTCGATGCCCAACCTTCAAAGAAGGCACGCCCATTCACACATGTCTTTCGAACACCACTCTACCGTGGGGAGGACATGCAGACTCCACACACAAGGCGCTCCAACTGAGAGGTGAACAGGAGAACCTCTTGCTGTGAGGTGACAATGCTACCGCTGCACCACCGCAGCTTCTGCCCTTGTCTACTTATGAGGATTCTGATGCAGAGGATTCCATTTCCTCTGCTTCCCCTCCAAGGATTTCTCTTTTGGTGAAACCTTGCATACTCTTAGGGAGCATTTCCGCTGGGAAAGCCAGGATTACTCTGACTCTGAAAAGAGGTTTAGGGAATTCTTACTCCTTCCTCAACACAGACCTTTAGCTCTCCATCCTGTACTGGACATTGTAGATGATGCCTTCTCGGAATCTAACCTGGCCCCTGACACTTTACCTCCTGTTCCCAGAAAACCTGATAGATATTATAAGGTACCTGACTCTCACAAGTTCCTCTAAAAATCCTACTGCAAATCCTGAGACCATTTCACAGGGACCCAAGGGCATTAAGGCTACTAATGCCAACCCCCCCCCCCCCCTCTGATAGAGATTCCAGGGCGCTGGATAAATGGTGTAAGAAGGTATACACTTTTGCAACTTTGGCCATTAGGACCTTAAACTGCCACTTTTATATGTTAAAGTATCAGCAGCATATTATTGGATTGCTTAAACAGAAAATGATGTTGATTCCTGACTGTGCTGAAAATAAAGAATTACAGGATTTAATGCATTCTGCTGAACAAGTTGGAAAACGTACTTTGCAATGTGGTTTTGATTCATTAGAGGCATCTTGCAGGGCTGCTGTCACTGGGTCTGTAAAGAAGGCATGCTTGGCTTAAGGAGCAATCTTTGCCAGATCATGTTAAAGCTAAATTACTGGATGCTCCCTTAAACCAAGACCACCTGTTTGGCAACAAAGCAAAAGTAGTACTTAAAAAGTTGGAGAAAAAAGCTAAATCTATGCAAACTGTTAAAGATTTCCTGCAAGTACAGCCTCCTAGATTTAGTAGGCATTAGCCCTCTAAGAATTGGTCCTTTCCTGCCTCTTCCAGGCATTCTCAGTCCAAACCCAGAACCAGAAGAACACCCAGGCTTCAGTCCCAAGGTACTCAAAGGCCTAAGCAGTGGGGGGCTCCCACTTCTAAAGCAGGGAATAGTAAGACTCCCCCCTATGGTAAACTGTCTCAATGGCTTAACTTTAAACCTTCCCAGCCCCGCTCAACTGACTGTTCCTTTGGGGGAAAGATCGCCCTGCATGCAAAAAATTGGGAACTCATTACGCAGGACAAATGGGATTTAAGTATAGTTTTCCAGGGATACAGATTCCACTTCCAATCCTTACCAACCCCAAATGGTTGGCCAGACCTACCCCCAAATCAGTGGGCAGAGGCTCAAAAGCAAGTTCTCAATCTTTTAAGCATCAGGGCTATTCAACCTGTCCCAGAAGAAGAATTGGTGCAAGGTTTCTACTCAAGATTTTTCCTGGTACCCAGAAAAGACAATTCCTGACATCCTATCCTGGACCTGTGTATCCTAAACATATTTTTGGTAATCCCAAAATTCAAGATGCTAACTCTTCATCAGCTGCTTCCCATGCTAGGCAAAAATGCCTGGTTGGCAACACTGGATTTAAAGGAAGCCTACCTGCACATCCCCAGTAAGGGAATCTTGCAGAAGATACCTATGCTTCAGAGCAGGCTACGTGGACCGTCAGTTCTCTGCACTGCCCTTTGGCTTATCTACTGCACCCAGGGTATTCACAAAGTGCCTAGCTCCAGTCATTGCATTTTGCAGGCAAAGAAATATTTACATATACCCATACCTGGACGATTGTCTAATTTCAGGCAGAAAGCCAGGACATACTATTAAATCATCTGGCATTTGTAAAGAAATTGCTAACTGCTGTGGGGTACACCATAAACAAAAAGAAATCACATCTTGTACCCTGCCAACAAATTGTATTCCTGGGAGCAAGCTTGAATGCAACTTCCCAGATGGCCTACATCACGCCAGAGAAACAAGTTCATTTGACAGCCTACTTCAAACTACTGGCCACATAGACCCAGCTATCTGCAAGGAAAATTCTGCAAGCCCTGGGGTTCATGGCCTCTTGCATTCTACAAATTCCATGTGCAAGACTGCATGTGAGGAAACTACAGTGGTATCTAAAAAGCCTATGGTGTCAACATTCTCAGGATCTAGAATCAGTAATTTCTATCTTACCTTGTCTATAGATAATTTCTTTGGTGGGCAGAGGCCTGCCACCAAAACAAGGGACTGCCATTCACTCTACCCCCTACCGCCCATACCCTAACAACAGACGCATCAGACTATGCATGTGGGACTCAATTGGCAAGGCAGTGCATTCAGGGCAAATGGACCTGCATATCAATCAAAAAGAAATGTTAGCTGTACAGAATGCTCTGACAGCCTTCAAGGACCACATTCTTCCAGGACAATTATTGGTAAAGACGTACAACACCACTGTTATGTGATACATAAACAAGCAGGGGGGAACCCACTCATACCCTGTCTGCAGACTAGCCATGGCTATGTGGAACACAGCCTTGAGCTACAAAGTGCACCTACAGGCTCAATTCCTGCCAGGGAAGCTAAATGCACTAGCAGACGACCTAAGCAGAAATGTCATGGACCCACACGAGTGGAAACTGGAACCAAAGATACTCAACATGTTGAGAAACAAATGAGGGAGCCCAGAGATAGACCTGTTTTCCTTTCCTCAGAACTACCAGTTGGATAAATTCTGCACAAGGACTCCCCACAAACAAGCTTGGAAAGTGGAGGCCCTATCCTTCACCTGGAAAAACCTATCGGTTTATGCCTTTCCCCCTCTGCCTCTCCTCTCCAAAGTGCTATTAAAAATCAAACAAGACAAACCAAGGACAATACTGATTGCACCAGACTGGCCACGCCAACACTGGTACCCTCTTTTGTGCAGTGCGTCACTTCTGGCACAATGGCACCTGCCTCAGACCCCTGCCCTGCTGTCCCAGCAGGAGAGCCAGATTCTGCATCCGCAGCATCAAACCCTGAACCTTGCAGCCTGGCTAATTACCTGATCTCTCCGTTACCATCCCTCAGTAAGCAAGTGAAGGATGTCATTCTGGAGGCAAGGAGGCCTAGGACTAGAAAATCCTATGCTGAAAAATGGAAAAAATTCCTGGAGTCAAACACAGGGGATGGGCACAGCAGTGCCCAATTTACCTCATATTCTTCAATACTTGTGAGATGCTTCACAAGGGCCTTTCCTTTTCTTCCATCAAAATTCATGCCTTAGCCATGTCAGCACATTACAGTACAGAGCCACCCCTCTTCTCTCACCCACTGCTGAAGCAATTCCTCAGAGGGGCCAAAAACGTAGGACCACCCAGGAGAGCCCCTACTCCAGCTTGGGACCTTTAACTTTGTATTGGAAAAGCTCACTTTACCTCACTTTGAGCCAGCTGCAAATGCAGAGTTGAAGTTCCTTTCTTGGAAAACAGCCTTCCTTTTAGCCATCAGTTCAGCAAGAAGGGTGTCTGAATTACAGGCCCTCATGGCATGGAGCCTTTCATCATCTTTCATGCAGACAGGGTGTCCCTCAGGACCAATCCCTTTTTTATGCCCAAGGTGGTATCCCGTGTGGCCCTTAATCAGTCCATTCATTTGCCAGCCTTCTTTTCTAATCCCCAGAACAAAGGGGAATGAATACTGCACTCCTTGGACATGCACAGACAACTTAGATTTTACTTGGACATGCACAGACAACTTAGATTTTACTTCGACAGGGCCAAACCTCTCAGGAAATCTGAACAGCTGCTGGTTGCATTTGCTGCAGGGGCAGAGGGGAAGGCCATTTCAAAGCAAACCATTTCTAAGTGGGTAGGCCATTGCATTCATTTCTGCTATAAGCACCATGGAAAACCTACCCCACAGGGGATAAGACCACATTCAACCAGGGCTGCATCTACCTTTACAGCCTTTTTCACAGGTGTCCCTACCAGGGACATTCCAGAAGCTGCTACGTGGAGTTATGTACATACCTTCACCAAGCATTACCACTTGCCAATTTTTTTCTAAATCCAGAGCTGGCTTTGCCACTGCAGTCTTGCAGGGCCTTATAGCTGGTCCTAATGCTATCTAATTACCTCTTCCCATCCTTAGCTTTGGAAATCTACTCAAATGTGATGACTGCAACAGTGAAATACGAAGAAAATAGTACAGATGTTCTTCATCTCACATTGCTGCAGTCCTTACACTTGGGTAGTCCGCTGTCCTCGGTCGGCCCGAATATCAAAGTATTAGGCTGACGTCGGTCAAGGCGCTTAAGACTGACATCAGGACGTCAGGGTACAAATGCGCATGACCGACGTCATATCCTCAGTCTTTTTTGCCGCATGGTCCGATGCAGAAGCAGCGTTGCAAGTGCCGTTCGGCGTTCTGAAATTTTTCGAATTCGGAGTTTCAGACCGAGTCAAAGTTGGCTAAGTACCCCGTTGGGGAATATTTTAGTTTTTTCTTGCCTCAGTGGTTTACGGATGTCAGAAAAAGTGAATAACTGTATTTCTTGTGGGAAACAGATACGCATAGAGATTATCATACTTTGTGTATTCCTTGTTTGGGGCCTGAGCACGACGTTGTTGGGTGTCGCTTTTGTGCTAGGTTCAATAAGCGCACTATTAAGCGGAGGTTAGATTGTGCCAGGTTGGTCTTTGGGAAGCGGTGCAATTATAAGATGCCGTCGGATGCTCCGACGCCCGCTTCTTCGAAGAAGCGCAAAGACAAAGCAGCTAAACCCAGGCAAGAAGAGTCGTCCGTACCGGACGCCGGTTCTTTAGAGGCGTCAGTGGAACCGGTGGTTCCGCCGGAGGCTTCTCTGGAGTCCCAGGGGGAGACTTTGTTATTGCAGGATGTGGCCTCTCAGGAGGCAGGTCAGGCTGAAGGGGCTTCTCAGGTTACTGTACTCCCCTCCCTTCCTAGGGTGGTTAGCCCCTCTCCTTCTGTTTCTAAGGCTTCTCCCAGAGGCAGGCTAGGTTTAGCTTCTGTTGGTGTCACTCCTAGTTCTTCAGGATCTGTGCCCAAGAAGCACATGCTTAAAATGGCAGAAGATTTAATTACTTTGATTAGAGGTTCTTTGCCCCCTCCAGATAAGAGGCCTAGGGTGGAACCAGAGTTGGGGAGTTTTGAGCAGGCTTCAGATGTTTCAGAGTCTTCGGCTGAAGACTTGCAGGAGTACTCTCCTTATTCTGATTCTGATGCAGATGATTCGACTCCTTCTGCTTCTCCTCCAGAGGATTTTTCTTTTTCAGAGACTCTTCATTCTATGAGGGAACATTTTAAGTGGGAAGGTCAGGACTTCTCTGATTCCAGGAAAAGGCTTAGGGAATTTTTGCTTTTACCCCAGCATAGGCCTTTGGCTATACCACCTGTTCTGGATGTTGTGGAAGATGTGTTTGCAGAGGCTTCACTTAATCCTGATTCCTTGCCTCCTGCTCCTGTTAAACCGGATAGGTATTACAGGGTGCCTGAGGCTCATAAATATCTTTATAAGAGTCCTAGGGCGGACCCAGAAACTGTTAGTCAGGGACCTAAGGGTGTCAAGGCCTCTGTTGTAAAAAATCTGGTTCCTCCAGATAGAGAGGCCAGAGCTTTGGATAGATGGGGAAAGAAAGTCTATACTTCTTCCACCTTAGCTATGAGGGCTTTGAATTGCCAGTTTCACATGTTGAAATTTCAAAACTATCTTCTTTCTCAATTGAAGTCTAAGGTAGATGCTTTGGCGGAAGGCATTGAGTGTAAAGAATTACAAGATTTAGTACATGTTTCTGAACAGGTGGGTAAGCATTCTTTACAATGTGGTTTTGAGGCCTCGTCTAGGGTGGCTGCCTCTGGGTCAGTTCTTCGCAGGCACGCCTGGCTGAGGGATCAGAATTTATCTGACCATGTTAAGACAAGGATTTTGGATGCCCCTTTACAGTCTGATGTGTTTGGTTCACCTGTGGAGTCAGTCTTGAAGAAAATGGAGGACAAGGCTAAGTCTATGCAGACTGTTAAAGATTTTTTGCAAGTTCAGCCTCCGAAGTTTAGTAGGAATTGGCCTGCTAAGGGGTGGACGTACCCTTCTTATGATTCACAGTCTAGGGGTAGATCTAGACGTGGTAGGGGCAGAGCTCAGAGCTCCTTCAGACCTAGAACAGGGAGTTCTCCTGCACAATCTTCGGGTGAGGGCAGGGGCCAGTCCTTTCGTAAACAGGCCCAATGACCTACCTTTTCAGCTGCCAGATCCTTCTTGCCTGGCAGCACCTTTGGGAGGAAGGTTGGCACTCTTCAAGGAAAATTGGAGTTTGATTACCCAAGACAGATGGGTATTAGATATCATACACCAAGGTTACAGGTTTTATTCCCATACCTTGCCTCCTTTCAAAGGCATGCCGGACGTTCCTCCTCAGCAAAGAATAGAGGCTCACAAACAAATTTCTCTGCTGCTCCAAATAGGGGCCATACAACCGGTCCCTCTGCCAGAAGTGGGCCTAGGATTTTATTCTCGCCTGTTCCTAGTACCAAAGAAGGGGAACACGTGGAGACCAATTTTGGATTTATCTATCCTCAACACTTATCTGGACATTCCCAAGTTCAAAATGTTGACGTTACAACAGCTTTTACCTCTGCTGGGCAAAGATCACTGGATGGTGACTCTGGATCTCAAGGAGGCTTACCTTCATGTTCCTATCAGGCTAAGTTGCAGGAAGTATCTGCATTTTCGAGCTGGGACTTCTCATTATCAGTTCTCTGCATTGCCCTTTGGCTTATCTACTGCGCCCAGAGTGTTCACGAAGGTTCTGGCTCCAGTGATAGCTTTTTTCAGGCTAAGAGGAATACAGATCTATCCTTATTTGGACGATTGCCTGATTCTGGCCCAAGGAAAGGACGAACTTCTTCATCATTTACAATATGTGATAGCAGTGCTAAGATGCCTGGGGTATTCTGTGAACGAAATAAAGTCCAGTCTAGTACCCTCTCAGGACATGTGCTTTCTGGGTGTGAGACTGAATACAGCATCCCAGATGGCCTTTTTGACCCCAGACAAACAAAAGAATCTTTCTCTTTACTTCCATCAATTGTCTCATCAGTCCAGGCTGACTGCAAGGACAGTCCTTCAAGCCTTGGGGTTCATGGCATCTTGTATTCTGGTGCTTCCCAATGCCAAACTGCATATGAGGAAGCTGCAATGGTATCTCAAAAATGTATGGACACAGCACTGCCAAGATATGGACACTGTCATTCAGATAATACCTTGCATTCAAAAGGAGTTTTTGTGGTGGGCTCAGGAATGTCACCTAAACAAGGGACTCTCTGTGACCCGGCCAGAGGCGAGTCAGATTCTAACGACAGATGCCTCAGACAAAGCTTGGGGAGCTCATCTAAATGGAAAGTGGGTACAAGACACGTGGCCTGCCAGACTTCAACATCTACATATCAACTTGAAGGAGATGTTAGCATTCCAATTTGCATTGATAGCTTTCAAGGATTTACTTCTTCCTGGGCTGGTGTTGGTTCTAACAGACAACACAACTGTCATGTGGTACATCAACAAGCAAGGGGGAACACATTCTTATCCTCTATGCAGACAAGCAATGATTTTGTGGGAGACTGCTCTCAGTTTACAGCTAAATCTTCAGGCAAGGTTTCTGCCGGGAGCACAGAACTCCTTAGCAGATGTGTTGAGCAGACTAATTCTGGATCCCCACGAGTGGAAATTGGATCCTCATGTATTTCAGGAATTGACAGTGTTATGGTGAACTCCAGACATAGATCTGTTCGCTTCTCCACTAAACTACCAGCTGCCAAAGTTTTGCACAAAAAGGTTTCATCCCACAGCTTGGAAAGTGGATGCTCTCTCATTCAGTTGGAGCAATCTTCATGTGTATGCCTTTCCACCTCTGCCTCTCCTCCCAAAGGTACTCCTGAAGGTCAGACAGGACAAGCCAAAGATGATTTTAATAGCTCCAGATTGGCCTTGACAGCACTGGTACCCATTACTGAGAAGTCTGGTGCAGGGAGCCTCCATGGCCTTTGCCTTCGATTCCACACCTGCTGTCTCAGGAGAACAGTCATTTACTCAATGTAAAACTTCACTCTCTTCACCTAACATCCTGGCATATTCTGTTTTAAACCCTGGAGGGTCTCAGCTTCCACAGCAAGTTTTGAATGTTATTTTGGAGGCCAGAAGGCCTAGTACAAGGAAAGTGTACGCAGATAAATGGAAGAGATTTTTATTTTGGAGTACAGCAAAGGAATTTGATGTTTCTAAGCCTAATTTAAGTGTGGCTCTTCAGTATCTTACTGAGTTACTGGACAAAGGTTTGTCCTTCTCTTCTATTAAGGTTCATGCTGCAGCAATTTCTGCTCACTATGACTGTGACCCACCATTGTTTTCTCATCCTCTGTTTAAGCAATTCCTTAGAGGGGCAAAGAATATAAGACCCCCACGTAGAGCTCCTACTCCTGCTTGGGATCTCAATTTTGTGTTGGAGAAACTCACTCTACAACCTTTTGAGCCTGCAGCTACTGCTGAGTTGAAATATTTATCATGGAAGACTGCTTTTTTGTTGGCCATTACCTCTGTGAGAAGGGTTTCTGAGTTACAGGCCCTTATGGCAGTTGAGCCTTTCTTAATTTTCCATAAGGATAGGGTGTCTTTGCGTACTAATCCTTCCTTTATGCCTAAAGTGGTTTCTAGTGTGGCTTTAAACCAAACTATTCATTTGCCTACTTTTTATGCAAATCCCCAAAATAAAGGGGAAAAGATTTTGCACACTTTGGATATACACAGGCAGTTGCGATATTATTTGAGCAGAACTAAAGGGTTCAGACAGTCTCAGCAGTTATTTGTTTCATTTGCTTTGGGTTCTCAGGGCAAGCCTGTGTCAAAACAAACTATTTCTAAGTGGATTGGGTTTTGTATTGCTTTTTGTTATTCCCATCATGGTAAGGAGATTCCAGCTGGGATTAGGCCCCATTCCACTAGGGCTACTGCCACTTCTACAGCTTTTTTGAGGGGGGTGGCAACTAAAGATATTTTAGAGGCAGCTACTTGGAGTTCAGTGCATACTTTCTCTAAGCATTACCACCTTCCACTTTACTCTAAATCGAGGGCTGGTTTTGCCACTGCAATTTTACAGGGCATTTTGGCAGCTCCTACTGCTGTATAGTTTTGCCATCCTCCCTTACCTCTGCTTTGGGATTCTACCCAAGTGTAAGGACTGCAAGCAATGTGAGATGAAGAACATAGTACAGTTTTGTACCTACCATAAAAGTAGATGTTCGAAGATCCCCATTGCTGCAGTCCAATTTACCCTCCCTCCTTCCCCTCTGTAGTTAGAGGCGGTTGTGTGGTTTGGGTTGTACATATTTTGAATATTGTATATATTGTACATATGGTTAGTACAAAGGTGGTTGGTTGTTTTTTGCTGTCTTTTGGTTTTGACCTTTCTGTTTAGGGTCTTCTGACATCTGGGGCAAGAAAAGACTGAGGATATGACGTCGGTCATGCGCATTTGTACCCTGACGTCCTGATGTCAGTCTTAAGCGCCTTGACCGACGTCAGCCTAATACTTTGATATTCGGGCCGACCGAGGACAGCGGACTACCCAAGTGTAAGGACTGCAGCAATGTGGATCTTCGAACATCTACATTTATGGTAGGTACAAAACTGTACTTTGTGTACACTTACCATAAATGTAGATGTACAAGTGTATTCACTGTTGCAGTCCTGGTTACCCTCCCTCCAACCCCCTGACTTATATTGACTGTACCTATTCTTATTTACTATGCTTTGAGCTTTTTGTGTATTTTCTTTTTTGTTGGAGGTGTAACCTTGTATATAATTGCTTCCTATTATGGGGGCACCTGACATCTGGGGCAAGAAAAACTGATGTAATGGCGTCGGCTGCATGCTTTATACCCCTGACTACCTGACGTCATGGAAGATGAGACAGCAACCAACACAGGATACAAGACTTTGATAATCAGGCTGACTGAGGACTGCCTGCAAGCAGATAAACCCAAATGTGATGACTGCAACAGTGAATACACTTGAGCATCTACATTTATGGTAAGTGTACACAACTGTACTTTTTCTGGCCAATTCCTTCCCCAAACTGACGTCACCATGACCTTTCTAAAAACCCACCCATGCTGTGATGTCATAGCTCCCTGGTCCTTCCCCTACCCATACAGAAGGTAAAGTCTAGAACAAGGCAACAGTACATGAGTCAAGTCTTCTGCTGTGAGCTGTCAGTCACAGCAGGTAGCAGCTCAAATTACCCTTAGCCTGTTGACAGCTAGGGAAGTTAGGTGTGAAGGGGAGTGAGAGATGAGTCAAAGTAGTACAGTTCAGGCTTCAAGAAAGACTGCAGTTTAGCCATTCTAAAAAGAAGCAGCAGTAAACACTTTTTTATGGCATTTGCACTGTTTGTGTTTTAAGTAGTCATTGATCGGCATGAAATGTTACACTGCTGTCTTTCAATCAGTTTTAAATATGCATGTAAAATCAATGCAGTGACAGGGGCTTAGGAAGAAAGTGGCCTGCATGATGTAATTTTTACAGCAAGCACTGCATTGTGGGATACCTAGAGGCGGACTGAACAATGAGGATCACTTCAAGGTGCTCTAGACCCCATGTGGTCAGACTCGGAAATTACATATAAAAATATTTGGAAAACAGTAAATAGTCCCAGAGTGGGCGTAAAATGTAGGAAACGCCCAATCCATGACGAAATAAACATTTTTTTTTAGTCTGGGGGGTTGCAACTCTCATTTAATATAAGCCAGTACTCTTTACTTATCTGCATCTGTGATGACATTTACATTCCATGATATAATTGATAAGGCACTTATTCTGATAAGTAGTTATTGCTTTCACATATTCTACATGAGCGTTTTTTTCTTGTGTTGCCAGTTTGCAATTTACATGCATACTTTAATGTTGGACAGGCTATCTTGTATGCTGTTGCAGCTTCTTATTTCTGTTTGAACCCTTGTCACATTTTCCCAGAGTTTTTGCTTCAATAAAAATATTCAAAAAGCCTTAACCTGTTTTAACTAGCAGCAGTTACACAAAACAATATATGCTCAAATAGCTGCACCTACAGGCTTTACCTGTTCTAAAGTTAGGTTTAATCATGCTGGAGGTGCATGTTAGAGCATGTAGTTCCCTCTTTCACCACCACCACCCATTCTTGTTGAAAAACAACTTGCCTGCTCTCTCAACTGTTTTTTAGCCTTAAGAAAAAGTGCACTGGTTACCCTTAAATGAATAAACTTGATTCTGCACTGATATGTTTTATATTGAAGTGCTAAATGCTGCAAGGAATGCATTTACTTGCTGAAGTACTCCCTTCAGTGCGTCAGTGTTCATTTATTTTCATTGAACTCCTTGTTGGTTCCCCTTTAAGTACTAATTATAGTGTCTGTCATACAAATATCTTTGAAGAGTTCCTGGTTCAGTCCCTCAGGAAATTGTTGCTGGTGGAGAGTAAAACCATGGATAGTTTCTGTTTTCAGATGTGGAAAACTATTTTACATGCTTTTCATTTTGTAGTCTGTTTGCTCAGAAAAAGAAAGAAAACTCTTTCCCATTGGCTGCATCTCAAACTAAGAACATAAGCCTACACCTCTACCTGTAAAACTCCAAGGGAAAACACCATAATTTAAAACACGCACAAGATCAGCACATTTCCATATCCTCCATCCAGCAGTGATGTATCAGTTTGAATGAGTCTCACACTTCTGCCACAGTTTCATCAGGAACAACTCTTTCTGTTGGCATGACTGCATCTTTGCTACTAGGTCTTGGCATCTTTCTCATGGCCAAATATGGAGCATATACAGTGTGCCATTTCAATTAAATTCTACTGTATAATGCCAGTCTAGTTCTTTTAATACTTTCATAAAGTGAATGTGATCTTTTCTTTCATTTTTTTTCCAGTGTGTTCTCTCTTTCTAACAGGTCTTGAGAAGCCATGTAATCTCCCAGTCTTTTTCATTTCGGCCACTGATTTTTGCAGTTTCATCCGAATAGCTACTTAAAGCTTCTTGTACCCTTTCCTGCCTTTTGTCATTTGACTTTATATATTGCTGCAGTTTTTTACTTAAAAATTCCTCTGAATGCATTTGATTTTTCTCTAAATTATTGGAAGCCATCTCCTGTACAAAAGCGCAGCCCTGGGCTACTTTTGTGCTGAACAGCTGCAAGACTGTTCTCCACTTGAGTATTTCTTTTTCTTGTTGATTTCATCTTACTTTCTTCAGATCTTTGCTTTGCTGACCTCTAGGCAGTATTGTGACTAGCAAGTAACTAACTTTCCCACATTGCCAGCTTCCACTGGCTCTTTTACTTCTGTTTTTGTTTTCATACTAGGAGAGCTCTAATCAGCCTACTTTTCAGACTACAGTCTTCTTGGAGTTTTAGCTATAATTAGTTTGACACAAGAGGTAGACTGTCTGACTTCTAATTTCATCTTGAGTGTGTTTAATGGTAAAGGAAAACTGATTTGATATGCTTATGTGGAATAATGAGCACTGAGTGTATTGTATGTTTACTTTTTAGTTTTTTGACCAGTTATATTTGATGTTACAGGTTTTGAATCCTTGATGTCCAAAGGAATCATCACAAAATTTAGAGTGAAGCACATCTCATTTATGGCCTTTAAGGCAGTAAAATAGGGTGACAAGATTTGCATTCTTGTTTATCTTTAAAAGTGGAGACATCTTGTCCCGTGAAAAGAGATGGTTACCAGCAAGGTGTGAAGCATGTTGCTCAGCAAAGCTCTTTATAAGTCTGCATTATGTAGAAAGTTTCAGTTTGTACCTTTAGGAAAGTATGAGTTTTTCATCTTGACTTCTTTCCACTAGCCATTTGTGGTTGTTTGTCTATCCTAACTTGGTTGTACTACGCTGCTGTTCAAAAACACTCCTCTTCAGGTGCATTTTTGTTTTCCAGTTTACAGGTAGATTTTTATAAAAGCAAGCCTGTTGTGGAGTAAATTTTCAAGATAGTTTGGCTGAGGCAAATTAATTTGTGTAGGTATTTTGTAATTCCGTTTCTTATTTGAAGTGAGAGAGAGTGTTTTTCGTTTTATAGGTTCCATAAAGGTGGAAGATAATTGGTCATTATGCTGGATCATATATGCTGTTTATATCTGCAGTAGTGAATTGTGAAGATACTACAGTCTGTGGAATTTGGAGACTGAGTGAACAGGGCAGATGGATTTATGAACTTGCCCTGACAGGGATATAGGTTTGTATTGTGTAGTGTCTCATGTTTAACAGTTGAAGTTGAAAATGTGTTTTGGTCAGTGTCCACAAAACTGACTCTTGGAGAAGATCAATTTTTTTTAAGTTAACTGGGGTTGAACTTGGAGTTTTATGGGGCTTTGGTTCCACTGGTTAGGCTTTTTCTTTGGTATCAGGATTAGGGTTACTTTTGTCACTCCACGTCTCTGTTCTGAATGGTGTCTGGTTTTAATGTTGGGACCTTGGTATTCTTGATGTTGGGGATGACTCATGCACAGCCTGACTACATTTAGTATCCATTCAACATAGTTGTCCTTTTAGTCACTGCACAGATTTAGCAATTGACTGTTCATTCTTATGCCTTGATAACTGCAGCTACCTGCCTAACTTCTCTGCACAGGATAAAGAATTTGATGGATTGTTACAGAATGTTACTGGCTGTTAGTGTTTGTTTTGTTTCATCCTCCTCAGACACATTGCATGCAAAGTGAAGAAGAAAGCGCCAGTGCAAAAGGAGATAAAGGGCAAAGGATTTATTCTTCCTGTGCCATGCTGATGATCCAAAGTTTGGAGTAACTATGAAATTGATGGGGCAGAATTCAGGGTGACCCACAATATCACTGTTCTGTTCTCAGTACATATTGCAGGAGACCACCTGGCCCTCCCAGTTATCAATCTAGTATGGTTGGTAGTTCATATAGAGTAGGAAAACCTTGGTATTGTACCACCTGTTCCAGGGAGGCTGGACAAGAACCTTTATATTCCCCCGGGACCTGAATTGGTATAAAACACTTAAATCTGACTGCCATCAAGGTAGCAGTCTTTAAAAAAGCCTCCAACAAGGTAGCAGTCTTTAAAAAAGCCTGCAAAACCTCAAGCCCTACTTCCTATTCACCAAATGGAGACTGTAGAATTATGAACAGTCTCTTGAAATTTAAGCATATTCCTTTTCTTGAGAGCAGTTACACATTCCAGTGAGACCTGGCTAATGAAATGAGCTAGTCAAAGAAGGAGGTGCCAGAGGGAGATATGAAAATCAAATTGCAATCACAGTTGGCAGCCATCTGTGCTGCCCGTAACCACACCATGCAGTTTGCTCACAGCTTGACTGTGCTGGAACAGCAACACCTTACTGTGCGTTATGAACTTTGTCAAAAATATTAAGGTGATCTTTATGAATGCACCCTTTAGAGGCATCACCCTGTATTACACTGTTTGAGCTGCCAGTGAAAACACAACTGGGGAATATGTTGAAAGAGTGCAAAACACTGTCAGATGCTGAAGTTCAATTTTAATCTACTCCATGTCCATTTAGAAGGATGCAGGTGAGCCATTGTCAGATGTGGTTCAGATGTGACCAGGAGTAATATGGGAATCTAGGGTAAACCACAGAATTGCCTGCAGCTCAACAATAATGATAATTGGTAAGCAGGAGTTCCGATGTCCGTCTTGTGGTGGATAACTGGCTAATTCCTGAAGGCTTACTTTGCTGCTTCCCCTCTTGAGGCATTCAGGAGTCATTTTTCTTTCCACTTGTCTGTATGGAAGGCCATCTCATAGGACAGACAGTTGACAATAACTTTCGAAGATTACATAGTGCTGTTTTGTCATGCCACTCAAACCATCCTTCTCTTTCCATCCTTGGCATCCCACCCCATCAAAGGAGTGCAACAAAGATGGAGGGGAGGTGTCAACCCTTTTGCAAAAAGACAGTCAAAAAGTCATGCCAGATTTCAGAAAGTACTGATTTTTACTCCAGATGTTTTTGTTCTAGAGAATCATGTAGCTCAAGCCCATTCTCAATCTCAGGAATTTGAACCCAGGGGATACTTTCATGCAGACTTAGTGTAAGTTAGTTCTTTCTTGTCTGTCACAAAGAGATTGGATATGCTCTTTGGAGCCCCTTTGACATCTATTTTCATATCAGAATTGCATAAGAGTCCAGGAGATTTCTGCACTTTTGGGTACGAGCCAGTGGCACTTACAGATAGTTCCTTCTGGCCTCACCACAGCTCCCTGAAAAAATAGACTGTAGTAGAAGCAAACCATTGGCTTAAAGGAGTGTAAGTTGTACATTATTTGGACTACTGGCTCCTAGCACCCCATCAAGAATCTCCTTTTTCTCAACAAAGCAGTCTCTTCTAAATCTCTGAGTAATCTCCGTAAACGTCACATAGTCCCAATTAGAGCTCACTTTGGAGCCTCACATTCATCAAATGCACACTGAGTACCATAAACTGAAAAACATTCCTGTCCATGGCCATATTTTTTTTTCTCAAAAAATAAGTGAAGAAACTTATTCAAGCATAGATGGCTTCAGCCTTTGGGTATCTCTGGACTCTGGGACCATTATTTTGGTCCCACCATCTGGTTTTGTATGGGATTGCTGTAGTGGGCATTGCAGTTTCAGTGGTGCCAGGTGATTTCAAGATCTCCTGGACATGCATGCATCAGCTGGTTAGTTATTTCATACCTTGAATCCATCTCTAAACAGCCCCTCCAAAGCTGCCACTCTGGTAGCTACTGTTACTGTGGAAGTTTAAGCCTGAGGTGTAAGCTGGAGGGCATTGAGGGACAAACGGTCCCAAGATACATGCTCACAGAATGAAGCTGAACTGCACATCAGTATATTGGAGATGAGGATAGTCCTCCTGACTTTGCAGGCATTCCAGGAATACCTGTCCTAACTTATTCACTCCAATGGAGCTCTGGAAGTTTGCACTGTAACTTCCAGTGGGCTGAGTCTAAGCCTTTTGTCAGAATCAGATTGTCCTCACGTCAAACCAGTGTTCATGTCTCTGGAACCATAAGGTTATGAAAGCAGTATAAATGGCAAACTCTCAGCACAAACTGTTTTTATAGTGGTAGCATTCTTCAGGTTCTAGATCTTAAACCAATTTTTATAAGTCACAGTAAACACAGTTAACCATTACATTTTTAATATTTTGTAAACAACTTACAATATTTCAGCAACTGCTCAACCATTTTATTCATCTAGCTGAGAGCTTTCATATGAGGCTAAGGAGTTTTGTCTGTGTTACTTGGTTTTTGAGATATTTAAAAAAATGTGAAAATTGTAACTATATAAATTAGTATCATAAAAACAACGATTAGTATCTGTTTACCTGCTCTACACATAGGTCAGATGTTAATGCAGTTGAGTTTGCCATTGTGTAAGCTTCAAGATGAAATCTCTTAACACCTTGTACATAGCATGGTTTTGGAATTATTGATGCAAATATGAGCAAGCAATATTTGATGCCTACAGTTAGTAGGAGTTAACTGCAGATCACCTGGAGGCGTCACTCGAATGTAATGAGCTAAGATGCTATAGCCATAAGCAAAGATAACACATCAGGGGCAGGGCTCATAGGCAAGTACTAGGCTAGCTGCTCTTTTGGGCCATTTTAAGCCTAGCAATTTCCCTTCCACACGTGAGAATCAAGCCCTGCACTCCGTGGGGTAAGCACCTTAACCATTATGGCAGACGAGGCACAGGCAACTCCTATGCCTTTTGCTGAAAAGCAGAAAGGATGTTAGAATTGGCCAGGTCTATGTTAGGCTTTTTTATAGGAAGTCATGATCTGGGAGAAGCCAGCACCCTAGTGAACTAGGTCTGTTACTGTTTGCTGATGCTCCATGAGTGGACTGTCAGCATGTTGGTAGAATGAAAGACCATCCATTGCTGGGGGAATGTTTGCTGCAACTTTTTTTGCATCCCCAGCCATGTCAAATGCTGAAATATGTACACTCTCCTTCAAGCAACCAGGAATGCCCCAGAAGTGCAGTAATTGAGGCTTGACCCTGAGACTTTTTTTTTTAAACCCTTTTCATGTTTTTTCTCATTCCAGAATTAATTTAGAAAGCATGGCTGCACTTAAGCCAGAGTTGTCGTCATACTTGTCTGTTGGCTTTGTCAGGTTTGCTTCCTCTCTTTTGGCCTCATTTTCTGGAGAAGCCTTTGTGCATGAAGCTCTTCAGATATCTGAAATAGCTGTAAAGCAACCCTCACCCAGTCCTTCATGCCCAATTGCTGACTGCATGGCTACTGTGCTGCTAATGACTATGGACCCCTGTGTACCCTGGTGAGTTGGTCCTCAGCCTTACCTTTGCCCAGATAGCCAACAAGTGAAATACAAATAAGAGTAAATACACACTTTTGCCATTTGTCCTGCAAAGAAAGGTTTATACCCCTTTATGGCCCTGCACCCACTTGTACTAGACTGTCTAGCCCAAGTCTTGATTCCATCCTAAGCTGCTACTGCAGTAAGGTACATTTGCCAGCTGTATCCATTTCCATTAGGGAGTCGTCTTTTCTGTAGCCTTTTTGAACATCTGCAAGGCATGTTTAAAAGATGCCTTTCCCTAGGGCATCTTTGAAAGGTCCAGTCTCTCCACTTAATTTCTCCAGGACTCAAAATTAACTTGTGCCCCTCCTCCCTGTACCCTATGAACGAGAGAGTGCTAAAGTAGAATTTGTAGATCAGTGTGTGGTGATGTACCTTTAAGAAGCTTTTCAGTGAGCTATCACGTACATATAAATACTGAGCATGTGCAAGCAAGAGTGCCATTTTGAGTGAGCAGTCAGAGTGAGAGCATGCAAGTATGTTGTTAGTCCATTAGATAGTTCATTTAAGTTTAATTTTCTGCCATCCATCCTGATGTATTTGTATACAGTAAACTACTTAAACGAACACCCCAGCCTCAACGTCGTCTTAATGCACATAATAGTGACATGGTGTCAGAATGGGTTCCAGAGTTACAGCCATGAGGCAACTGGTTAGGGTTGGAGGAGTGGAGTGTACATGAGTGGATCATTCCTACTGCTCAAACGACTTACAAAACAGGTCAGAAACAAATTTCCAGGTACTAAAACTAGCTTAAATGATTTATTTTTTTACAAATATAAAACAAAGCACTCAGAACCCTCAAAACAAATTTCTTACTAAACAAAATGTCCAAAACTGTGACATATTGATAAAAATATTCAAAATGTTTGAAACAATATCTAAATCTCATAAAATGTACAAAAAAAGGGAAAACAACCATATTTTTTCATTATGTACTACTTTTTTGTATTAACAAAAGCTATTCAAAATATCCAAAGTATGCAAAGTGTTTGCAGTATTACAGTGCAGTTGTTTTGCAAAGTACAGTCATTTCAAATATTTCGAAAAGGACAGTTATTTCAAAGCATATTTTGCAGAGTACAGTATTTTAAAGTATTGTGCATTTGAATATTATTACAAGTACCTGGTGTGTGTGTGTGTTTTTGCAGACCCGTACCACTTATGTTTGATGATAATGCAAAAAATTTGAGAGTTTGAGCAGGAGTTAACAGTATTTTCATACAGACAGTCTTTTTCTGACAAAGATGTACATAGAAAGGTGTTTGTTCTGCTTAATTTAGCTGGTTCAGGGGCCATTGAAAGAGAGCGTTCATTTGTGTATGCACCTGCTGTGTTTGCAGGGGAGGGGGAAGATCATCATGTAGTGGTACCGGCTGAAACATGGGAAAGACCCAGAGTGCTTAAAACATAAATTTAGAGAAATGTGTAACCTCCAAATAAGCATTACAAGGGAAAGGCACTTATTTTACACAAGGGATCAAAAGCCTGTTGAAACCTTTGCAGCATATGTAACTGACTTGAGAAATAAGGCTAAAACGTGCACTATTGGGTATTTTGAGAGATGAGTTGTTAAAAGACTTGTGTTTGGTATCAATAAAGACACAGTAAGAAAGATTTTGCTTTGAGACAATGATTTAACGTTGAATAAGGCCGTTGAGATTTGTCAGATATATGAGCTGACAAAAAGCACACAACTATGCTTACAAATGAAAATGCCTGTAGAGGTCAGTGATAAAGCTCATGTTGAATAGTATACAGCAAGTGGTTAAAAGAAACGGGCCCAAGCACATGGCAGCTACTGCATGTCCTGTAACAGTCCCTGGGAAACCCCTAAGCCTTTCAAGCAAATTCCAGGGCATGCTCAGTGAAGCATAAGGGTGAGTCAGCAAAGTCAAAACGTGTGCCCCCACCTAGCTTCATAGTCAAGTGTTGTAATTGTGGTGGTAATCATGAACCCAAAAGAGAAAAATGCTTAGCTTTTGGTCAGCAGTGTCATTCTTGCAATAAGTGGAATAATTTCAAAAGATTTTATAAATCAAATAAGGTGCCCTCTTTTATTAAAAGAGGACATTCCAAGAGGCAAGCCGATCAATTAGAAAGCTGCAACCCTATTTTTTATGTTGATGGTGTATCTGTGATTGGTGAAGCGGTCAGTGCAGTGGATTTGTGGGCAAAGAATGAGATCTTTTGTACTGTTTGGATTAATGGGAGCCCTGTAGAGCTCAAAATATATACTGGCTCAAAGTGCAATGTTATATCAGCAGAAATGTTTGCTAGAATAAAAGGTACGGAACAACTTGATTTGACAAAGTGTGTGAAGCTTGTTGCTTATGGTGGTGAAGAGATTCAAATCGAAGGCTCAGTAATGTTTTCATGTTACTCTGCTGGGAACAGCTATGACTTGCAGGTTTTCATAGTCGAGACATATGCAGTCATTATTAGGCCTCAGAGATGGTTTGAAAATGGGACTGCTTTCATTTAATAAAGTTCACCAATTAAGCCTAAATGACAACAGCTCAAATTTCGCCCAAACTATATTTTTCTGAGTATGTTGATATTTTTGCAGACAAAGTAGGCAAACTACCAGTTGTATACTCCATGAACTTAGACTTAGAGGTCAGCCCAGTTGTCGGACCAGCAATGAAAGTTCCCATAGCTATGCAGAACAGAGTGAAAGCCGAGCTAGACAAATTGGTGCAGCTAAGAGTAACTTGTCCAGTAGAAGAACCTACTTAATGGGTTTCCTCCATGGTAATAGCTCATAAGAAAAGCTCAGATGGTATCAGAAATATGTACTGATCCAAGAGATCTGAACAAAGCATTAAAAAGGCCTCTTCATCCAATGCGCACAGTTGAAGAATTTACTGCCCTCATGCCAAACGCCACTGTTTTTTTTTCTGTCTTAGATGCAGAGAGTTAATTTTGGCAAATTTTGTTTGACCGAAAATCTTCATTGTTATCCACATTCAGTACGGCATTTGGAAGATGCAGATTTCTGCGAATGCTATTTGTAATAAATTATGCCAGGGAAGTCTTTCAGTGTGCAATGGAGCAAATTTTTTTTGGCTATCCCCGTGCTGTTATAGTAGGTGATATTCTAGTAGGAGGCAGTGGTGACGTTGAACATGACAGAAACCTCAAGAAAGTTATAGAAAGAGCATGTGAAGTGAATCTTGAGCTGAATCTTCATAAGTGCAAATTCAGGCTATGAGAAGTTGCTTATGTTCACTTGTTTACCAGTTCAGGCATGTGACCAGATTCTTCCAAGCAAACGGCAGTTCTAGAGATGCAGGCTTCAGACAGTGTCCAAACCCCTACAATGTTTTCTTGGCATGGTCAACTATCTAGGCAAGTTCATTCCAGATTTAAGCCAGTTTACAGTGCTGCAGAAAGCTGACATGCAAAGATATAATTTGGTCATGGTCAGAACAGCACCAAAGAGTATTTGATGTCCTGAAACAGAAAGTTGCTAACCCACCAACTCTCAGCTACTATGATGTTTACAAACCAGTTACTCTTTCCTGTGATGCTTCTAAATTTGTTCTAGGTGCAGTCATTCTTCAAGAGGGTAGACCAGTAATTTGTGCATCAAGAACTCTTATCCAGACTGAATTTCAATATGCCCAAATTGAGAAAAAGCTTTTGGCAGTTGTGTTTGCATGTTTGAAGTTCCATGATTATATTTATGGTCGATCTAGCCAGATCAAAACTGACCACCAACCTTCAGTTACTATTTTGAGAGCCTGTGCATACAACTCCAGTTAGACTGCAATGCATGATGCTCAAATTGCAAAAGTACAATTTCAGTCTTGTTTACACAAAAGGCAAACTTTTTTATCTTGCTGATACGATTGCCCAGAAAAACCACAGAACAGCATAACGATGAGAAAGATTTTGAGGTTATGGAAATGAGAAATTTTTCTTCCATATGTCTTGATAAGCTCAAACCTAACACAGCTTCAGAGGAAATTATCCAGAAGCTAAACCTCTTTATCAGTCAAGGATCGCCTTCAAAGCAGTCTTGTTTACCAGTAAAAGTGCAACCATATTTCAGATGCAGAGATGAGATTGTCAAACAATGGTATCATCATGAAAGGTCCTAAAGTGGTTGTTCCAAACTCCTTGGCACAAGAGTATATTAAAATTTTGCATCGTGGCCACCCAAGAACTGATTCTTCCAAATGAAGTATTAGAGCTCTAGTATTTTGTACTTCTGTGTCAAGAGATCTTGAGAAACTGTCATCAGGTTCAGTATGTAATATTACAAAGCTGTATCAACAGAACCACTTCAGTTAAGCCAAGTTCCTGAACTACCTTGGTCGACAGTAGCCACAGATATCTTTGAGTGGAATGGTCAACATTACTTGGTGTTAGTAGACTCTTGGTTCGAGATTGACCTACTTCCCATCCTAACTTCAGTACTGTCATTACTAAGTTGAAGCAACATTTTTCTGCCCATGGTAGTCCTTAAGAGAGTTATTTCTGACAGTGGGGCACAGTTTACTAGTCAGCAGTTCAGGAAATTTGCAGAAGAGTGGGACTTTGTTCATATTACGAATAGTCCTGAATACCCTCAGTCAAACGTTTTGGCTGAACATTCAAAGTGCAGAACTGCTGTTAAGAAAAATCCAGACGTGACAGTACCTCGGTTTTTCTCAACTTGTTAAATCTCAAACATTTTTTGTGATAACCATATTGGTTCACCTGCCCAGAGACTTATGTTAATACAAACCAGAACCACACTACCAATCAGCAGTAATTTGTTGGTTCTATGTGCTAAGAACAGCAAAGCAGTTAAAGCCAACTGTTGAAAAAGTGTTTGTCCCAGAACTGTTGCTAGTGTCCAAACCAGTGTTACAGCATCTTGCCTGTGACAAAGACTCTAGTTCTCAGAGTGACTTGTCCAGTGCTCCTGTTCCAGAGAACATTCTGTCAGCAATCCCTGTTCCTGAGAAAATCCCCAAGAGTTCACAAGCAGAACATTCCCCAGTGACTGTTTGTTGCTAAACCCAGTCCTAACTGCAACCTGGACATGACTTGTTTTCTTTGTTAGTGTATGTATAATTGCATGCGTATTCCAATGTCATTGTTTATATGAGACAGCTCAGTATAGAGGGAGGATGTAGATCAGATTGTGTGATATACCTTCCAGTGAGCTAGCACGTGCATGAAAGTACTGAGCACGTGCAAGCAAGCGAGCCATTTTCAGTGAACAGCCACAGTGAGAGCATGCAAGTATATAGTCAGTTTAAGTTTAATGTACCTACCATCCATCCTGATGTTTGTATACAATAAACTACTTAAATGAACACGCAAGCCTCAACACAGTCTTAATGCACACAAGAGTGACACAATTCACAGAAGATATTTATTTTTGGAAGTGGTTACATCCAGTAGAAGAATCTCCATATTACAAGCCTTCTGTATCAATCCAGCTTACTGTAGAATTTCACGAGGAAAAGGTTTCCCTACACACAGTTCAATTTTTCATGTTAAGGTGGCCACTGAGTCCAGTTCAAGCTAATCGATTAGTTCTCCAATTTTCTTTACAGAGTATTCTGATGGAGGAATATACTAAATGCATTGTATAGACATGCATATAAACACTTTGTTTTATATAGACTGAACCAAGTCATTTGAGAAAGAACCCCAGCTGCTGTTAGAGCTCTCAGTACAGTGTTGGAGTCCAAGACTTAAAAGCTTATTTTGGCTAGATAGTTGTCCAGCTGTATCATATTTAGTTAGAAAAGCTACGGAAAGCAGTTGCCATGCATACTGAAAGCATGTTCTGCAAGGGCAGTATTTATCTTTCGCACCTTCTTCAGGAAAGTGTCAGTAGATATCTGTGCAGCAGCTGTGTGGGCTTCTTTGTAAAGTTTTACAAGACACTACAGGTTGAACATTTTCTCTAAGTCCTGGTCATTGTTTGAGGTCACATTTATTAGGACCATGTTCCTAGGAGAATGAACTAGGGACTCTGTACTGCCTGTTGGTGAGTATGGAGCTGGCAATTTCAGATGAGAAATTTACGAACCTGCTGTAATGATAGATCTTAAGGATAACTTGCATCTTTGTTGGTATTCACATTCTCCATCCCCCAGGAGGAGTGAGGAGTATGTCTAAAGGAATTTTGGGGGCAGTTTTTGTAAACTCCACCTGAGCTAATTTTACAAGAGATCTGGAGGAGAAAGGAGTGTCACTGACTGGAATGTTAGTGTACCAGTGTGAGATAAAAGGCATACAGTTGAAATAAAAATGTTTGGATTAGCAGACTGAGTGAAAGTAAAGTGTAGCTTTAACCCTTATTGCTGAACTGTCTTGTGGAAACTTTCCTGCTATGGTATATGTGGTTTTGATTAGCAAGACAGTCCAGTAGGTTGGTTCCAGGAGTAAATTTATTACGTTGTCTTAGTTTGCAAAAATCACGTAGAGCTGCATTTTTGGTGCATGTTAATGCTGCTTGAATGACATGTACTTATTTCGCTCTACATCTAGTCAGTATTTTGCAAGCAGGAAATGGTACAACTGTGCTTGTGTATAGCCTCAAAAACTGCAGAGAAAGATGCAAAGGAAGTGCTAGCTAATGTTTGAATGTAGGTTGCCACTTTTGACAACATTGCAGTAGAGGGAACCACTTACTTTTTCTCGCTGTATCCTTCCTCTCTTTAATAATTCCTAACAGAATGTATATACTGTTTTGCCTTACTTACCTCATACCTCTCAGCCTGAACACATTGAAAATAGGAAGAAAGGCCCTAGGAAAATAGGTACATCCAGCAAAAAATCTGGATGTCTAATTAGCATAAAGTAGCACATATCTCTTCCCACTGCAAGTAGTAATGTGGGATTCTATTCAGAAACACTGTTAAAAAAGTGGCAAAAATGATAGGAAGTGTAAGCACATTATCAAAAACAAGAAGTGTAATATCTGTAGACTTTAATAAACTGTATTGAAAAATTGTACCACACAAGTTCATTTTTGCTTCAGAAAGAGGGAGAGATGTAAGATGTGTCCTCTAAGTTATTGATACTGGTACTGTGTTTGTCATGTGGTGTAGTTTCCTGAAATTGCATGTGATGGAGGGGTGGGTAAACAAAAGTTCAAAATAGGGGCATACCTCTAAAAATTGGGGCAGTTTTGTGCAGGGGTAAATCAGACTTGAAAATAAGAATATTCCTCCAAAGTAGGGGCAGTTGAGAGGTCTGCCTTAGCTGGAGTAATTTGCTTTCCTTTGTATGATGCCTTATTAGGTAGGCATCAGTTGACATTGTTTTTCATATTCCTTCAGTAAATCCATAGATGTGATATGCCTCTCTGCCTTTTCTTCTTCTCTCCCCAGGTACGAGAAATGCTGCGAATGAGGGACTCAAATGGTGCACGGATGCTGACATTAATAACAGAGCAGTTTATGGCTGATCCCCGTTTATCACTTTGGAGGCAACAAGGAACGGGGATGACCGACAAATGTAGGCAGCTGTGGGATGAATTGGGTAAGGAAAGAGCATTTAAGCATGCTTTTAACTTCATGTACCTTTTGCTAGCTGAGACCAGTCATTAAAAGATGTTAACTATGTTGTTGCTGTGGCAGTATATTTGTGCTTCTACTGAAAAAGGTTGCATAGGCACACAGTTAACATTTTTGTGAATTTTGCTTCTATAAGTTGGATACCAAATCATTTGTGTGGTCTTTTTTTAGCTGACTGAACTAGTAAGGAAATAAATGTCCAGTAAGTTGAAGTTCAAGAGTTTAGTGATTCACTTGTACATGTTCCAACTCATGATGTGATGATGTTCTTCGTTCCCCATTGCTGCAGTCCTTACTATTGGGTATAGTCCGCGTCCAGTCGGCCCGAATACCAGAGTATAAGGCTGACGTCGGTCAGGGCGCATTAGACTGACGTCAGTACGTCAGGGTACTAATGCGCATGACCGACGTCATATCCTCAGTCTTTTTTGCCGCATGGTCCGATGCAGAAGCAGTTTTGCGAGTGCAGGTTGGCGTTCTGAAATATTTCCGAAACCGGAGTTTCAGACCGAAACAGAGTTGGCTAAGTACCCCGTTGGGGAACATTTTGGTTTTTCTTGCCTCAGTATTTAACCGGATGTCAGAAAAAGTGAATAACTGTATTTCTTGTGGGAAACAGATACCTCATAGGGATTACCATACCTTGTGTATACCTTGTTTAGGGCCTGAGCACGACGTTGTTGGTTGCCGCTCTTGTGCTAGGTTTAACAAACGCACTATTAAGAGGAGGTTAGACTGTGCCAGGTTAGTGTTTGGGAAGCGTTGCAATTATAAAATGCCGCCGGATGCTCCGGCCCGCTTCCAAGAAGCGCAAGGACAAAACAGCGAAGCCTAGGGTTGATGAACCGGCAGTCCCGGACGTCGGTTCTTTAGAAGGCTCAGTGGAGCCAGAGGTTTTGCCAGGAGTTTCCATGGAGTCTCAGGCAGAAACTTTACTGTTACAGGATGTGCCTTCTCAGGAGGTAGGCCAGGCTGAGGCGGCTTCTCAGGTAACTGTTCTTCCCTCTCTTCCCAAGGTAGTTAGAGCCTCTCCTTCTGTTGCCAAAACTTCTTTGAGAGGTAGGCCTAGTTCAGCTTCAGTGGGGGCTTCTCCTAGCATTTCGGGTTCTGTACCTAAGAAACATATGCTTAAAATGGCAGAAGATTTGATTACTATGATTAGAGGTTCTATGCCCCGCCTGATAAGAGGCCTAGGGTGGAACCAGAGTTTGATAGTTTTGAACAGTGTTCAGAGGCTTCAGAGTCTTCTGCAGAAGACTTGCAGGAGTATCCTACTTATTCTGATTCTGATGTGGATGATTCCACTCCTACAGCTTCTCCTCCTGAGGATTTCTCATTTTCAGAGACTCTGCATTCCATGAGGGAGCACTTTAAATGGGAAGGCCAGGATTACTCTGATTCCAGGAAAAGGCTTAGGGAATTCTTGTTTTACCCCAGCATAGGCCCTTAGCTATTCCTCCTGTGTTGAATGTGGTGGAAGATGTTTTGCAGAGGCTTCACTGAACCCTGACTCTTTGCCTCCTGCTCCTGTTAAGCCTGATAGGTATTATAGGGTGCCCGAAGCTCATAAGTATTTGTTTAAGAGTCCTAGGGCGGACCCAGAAACTATTTCTCAAGGGCCTAAAGGTGTTAAGGCCTCTGTGGTTAAAAATCCTGTTCCCACTGATAGAGGCAAGGGCTTTGGATAGGTGGGGAAAGAAAGTGTATACTTCTTCCACTCTAGCCATGAGAGCGTTGAATTGTCAGTTTCACATGCTAAAATATCAGAATTATCTCCTTTCACAATTAAAATCTAAGGTGGATGCTTTGGCGGAAGGTATTGAGTGTAAAGAGTTGCTGGATTTGGTTCATGTGTCTGAACAAGTGGGTAAGCATTCTTTGCAATGTGGTTTTGATGCTGTACAGGCCTCCTCGAGGGTGGCTGCTACTAGTTCTGTTCTTCGCAGGCATGCCTGGTTGAAGGATCAGAATTTAGCTGAGCATGTTAAGACAAGGATTTTGGATGCTCCTTTACAGTCTGATGTGTTGTTTGGATCGCCTGTGGAAGCAGTTTTAAAGAAAATGGAAGACAAAGCTAAGTCTATGCAAACTGTTAAAGATTTTTTGCAGGTGCAGCCACCGAAGTTTAGTAGAAATTGGCCTGCTAAGGGGTGGACATATCCTGCTTATGATTCCCAGTCTAGGGGTAGGTCTAGACGTGGTAGGGCAGGGCTCAAGGTTCTTTTAGGCCTAGAACAGGGAGTTCACCTGCTCAGACTTCTGGTGAGGGCAGGGGTCAGTCCTTTCGTAAACAGACCCAATGACCTGTCTTTTCAGCTGCCAGTACATTCTCGCCTGGCAGCTCCTTTGGGAGGAAGACTGTCTCTTTTCAAAGAAAATTGGGATTTAATTACTCAAGACAAATGGGTGTTGGATATCATTCACCACGGTTACAGATTTTATTTCCATACAATGCCCCTTTCAAAGGCATGCCAGACGTTCCTCCTCCACAAAGAAAGGAGGCTCACAAGCAAGTTTCTCAGTTACTCCGGATGGGGGCCATTCAGCCAGTCCCTGTATCAGAAAGGGGCCTAGGATTTTATTCTCGCCTGTTCCTAGTACCAAAGAAGGGGAACACGTGGAGACCAATTTTGGATTTATCTCTCCTCAACACTTTTCTGGACATTCCCAAGTTCAAGATGTTGACGTTACAACAGCTTTTACCTCTGCTGGGCAAAGATCACTGGATGGTAACTTTAGATCTCAAGGAAGCTTACCTTCATGTGCCTATAAGGCTAAGTTGCAGGAAGTATCTGCGGTTTCGAGCTGGAAATTCTCATTATCAGTTCTCTGCATTGCCATTTGGCTTATCTACTGCGCCCAGAGTATTCACAAAGGTTCTGGCTCCAGTGATAGCTTACTTCAGGCTTCAAGGAATTCAAATCTATCCTTACTTGGACGACTGCCTGATTCTGGCTCAAGAAAAGGAAGACCTTCTACAACATCTGGAATATGTTATAGCAGTGCTAAGATGCCTAGGGTATTCTGTGAACGAAATAAAGTCCAGTCTAGTACCCTCTCAAGACATGTGCTTTCTGGGTGTGAGACTGAATACAGCAGCCCAGATGGCCTTTTTAACCCCGGACAAACAAAAGAGTCTGTCACTTTACTTCCATCAACTACCTCATCAGTCCGTGCTGACTGCAAGGACAGTCCTTCAAGCATTAGGGTTCATGGCATCTTGTATTCTGGTGCTTCCCAATGCCAAACTGCATATGAGGAAGCTACAATGGTATCTCAAAAATGTATGGACACAGCACTGCCAGGATTTGGACACTGTCATTCAAGTAATACCTTGCCTTCAAAAAGAATTTTTGTGGTGGGCTCAGGAATGTCACCTAAACAAGGGACTCTCTGTGACCCGGCCAGAGGCGAGTCAGATTTTAACGACAGATGCCTCGGACATTGCTTGGGGAGCTCATCTAAATGGAAAGTGGATACAAGACAAGTGGCCTGCCAGACTACAGCATCTACATATCAATATGAAGGAGATGTTAGCAGTCCAGTTTGCATTAATGGCTTTCAAGGAGTTACTTCTTCCAGGGCAGGTGTTGATTCTAACAGACAACACAACTGTCATGTGGTACATCAACAAACAAGGGGAACACATTCTTATCCTCTATGCAGGCAAGCAATGATTTTATGGGAGACTGCGCTAGGCTTGCAACTAACTCTTCAGGCAAGGTTTCTGCCAGGAGCACAGAACTCCTTAGCAGATGTGTTAAGCAGACAAATCATGGATCCCCACGAGTGGAAACTGGATCTTCATGTATTTCAAAATTGACAGTGTCATGGGGGACTCCAGACATAGATCTGTTCGCTTCTCCACTAAACCACCAGCTGCCACAGTATTGCACAAAGGGGTTTCATCACACAGCTTGGAAAGTGGATGCTCTGTCTTTCAGTTGGAAAAACCTTCATGTGTATGCCTTTCCTCCTCTGCCTCTTCTTCCACAGGTACTATTAAAGGTCAGACAAGACAGGCCAAGGATGATTTTGATAGCTCCAGATTGGCCTCGCCAACACTGGTACCCACTACTACGGAGTCTGGTAAGGAAGCCTCCATGGCCTTTACCTCTGATTCCTCATCTGTTATCTCAGAAGGATGGTCATCTGCTCAATGTCAAGCTTCACTCTCTTCATCTAACAGCCTGGCATATTCTGTGTTGAAACACAGCAGGTCTCAACTTCCTCAACAAGTTTTAAATGTGATTATGGAAGCTAGAAGACCTAGTACAAGGAAAGTGTACGCAGAAAAATGGAAGAGTTTTTTATTTTGGAGTACAGCAAAGAATTTGCAGGTTTCTGAGCCTAATTTGAGTGTGGCTCTTCAATATCTTACTGAGTTATTGGACAAAGGTTTGTCCTTCTCTTCCATTAAGATTCATGCTGCAGCAATTTCAGCTCACTATGATTGTGACCCGCCATTGTTTTCGCACCCTTTGTTCAAGCAGTTTCTTAGAGGGGCAAAGAATATAAGACCCCCACGTAGAGCTCCTACTCCTGCTTGGGATCTCAATTTTGTGTTGGAAAAACTTACTCTACAACCTTTTGAGCCTGCGGCTACTGCTGAATTGAAATACTTGTCATGGAAGACTGCTTTTCTGTTGGCTATTACTTCTGCAAGAAGGGTGTCTGAGTTGCAGGCCCTTATGGCAGTAGAGCCATTTTGATTTTCCATAAGGATAGGGTATCATTACGCACTAATCCTTCCTTTATGCCTAAGGTGGTTTCTAGTGTGGCTTTAAACCAAACTATTCATTTGCCTACTTTTATGCAGACCCCCAAAATAAAGGGGAAAAGATTTTGCACACTTTAGATGTACACAGGCAATTGCGTTATTATTTAAGCAGGACTAAGGATTTCAGGCAGTCTCAGCAGTTGTTTGTTTCTTTTGCTTTGAGTTCACAGGGCAAGCCTGTGTCAAAACAAACTATTTCTAGGTGGATTGGCTTTTGCATTGCATTTTGTTATTCCCATCATGGCAAGGAGATTCCAGCTGGGATTAGGCCTCATTCCACTAGGGCTACTGCCACTTCAACAGCATTTCTAAGGGGGGTGGCAACTAAGGATATTTTGGAAGCAGCTACTTGGAGTTCAGTGCATACTTTCTCTAAACATTATCACCTTCCTATCTACTCTAAGTCTAGGGCTGGTTTTGCCACAGCTGTTTTGCAAGGCATGTTGTCAGCTCCTGCTTCTTTATGATTTGCCAGCCTCCCTTACCTCTGCTTTGGGATTCTACCCAATAGTAAGGACTGCAGCAATGGGGAACGAAGAACATAGTACAGTTTTGTACCTACCATAAATGTAGATGTTCGAGGATCCCCATTGCTGCAGTCCAATTTACCCTCCCTCCTTCCCCTCTGTGTTTAGGGGTGGTTGTGTAGGTGAGGTTACATGCTTATATTTTTGTATATATTTTTGTATATATTGTACATATTTTTGGTGCAGGTATTTTGGGCCTTGTGTTTTTAGGGTCTTCTGACATCTGGGGCAAGAAAAGACTGAGGATATGACGTCGGTCATGCGCATTAGTACCCTGACGTACTGACGTCAGTCTAATGCGCCCTGACCGACGTCAGCCTTATACTCTGGTATTCGGGCCGACTGGACGCGGACTATACCCAATAGTAAGGACTGCAGCAATGGGGATCCTCGAACATCTACATTTATGGTAGGTACAAAACTGTACTTTATGTGCAGAACACATGGGTGCAACCGGCCTTGTGTCTGCCATTTATTCTCTGATAATAGTCAATGTAATAGCAATTTTTATGCCCTGATTTGATTCTCCCTCAGCCTGAAATTGCAAAGGTAGTGGCTTTTTTCTTTGCATGGACTTGTCAGGATTCACTGATGATTGGCTTGCTGTGTGTCCATTTCATGTATTAAGTTGGTGTGGCATCTTTTCATTTCTTGTTACTAGTTAAGTAATGAAAGGTTTCCCACTCATCTGAAGCAATTTTAACTGCACAACGAGTAATACTTTTTGTTTTAGTTGCTTTTTTCTCAAACTTAATTTATTTACTTACAAAGCTTTTCTTACCACCACTGATTGATATTGTGCAATATTTTATATGTCTTACTAATTATCCCTTTTTTAACAGCAACTTCTGTTCTAGATTTGACTAAAAACTCTGCCAGAGTAGGTCTTTCACTTAGGACTCCCCTATCCCATTCTCTTTGCCTGTGACATGTCAGAAAATGATAGGAGAGTCCTACATGAAAGTAGGGAAGGTAGTCTCTAACCTGAAGTCCAAACCTTCTCTTGGCCTCATCCTACTCTGTTACCTTTCCCTCTTTAGTTATTTGCTCCCATTACCTTTGTTGCTTTGCCGGTTTTCTCCAGTAAATCCCAGCCTTCTTTTGCCTATTTTTTATATTCCTATTGACAAAATCTCCTTTCCCATGTTGGTTTAGTTCTTAGAATACTTTCTGCAACTTTGTGAATATATTTTTTGTATGGAGGTGGTTATTCTTAAGGATCTGCATCCAGAATTTCTCTCTGTCTCGAACTTACTTACTAGGCTTCATCATCCCTGCCCACTTTGAATTATAGCCTTCTGCTTGTGTTTCATATATATTTTTATCAGCCTTAATTGTGTAGCTCTAAAATATCCCTTATAATCAGGTAATTCTGAAATTGTGTTCTTTTTGGGGGATCATTTTATTCCATTTAATTCTTGCCCTTCCCTTCCCAGAGAAATTAAAGTTGGTATTAATTATTGTTCACTACTACGCCTCTGGTTGATAAAAATATGCCCAACCTGTATATAAAACTAAAGGGACTAAAACATTTTCACTGCTTAATTCCTCCTATCCATATCCATAAACGAGCTTCAGGTTTCTCAGTTTTTGTATTATCTTTTTAGTATTTTTCTACATATCCTTAGTTTCCATAACAGAAGCCTTTTTAATCCATATTCCTAAATATTTCATCTTATGTCCCCATAAATATGGATATTGCTGAACCAATTCATGTGTGGGTTTATAATTTATGGCTGTAGCCTTCGTTTTATCTTCATTAATTTTGTATTCTGAAAAGACTTGAATGTGTCTCAAAATGTTCCACAACACAGCACTGGGAGGACATATGTATAATTCCTAAGTATGCAACAAAGTCTAGAAGGTTTAGGATTTTGCTTGGAAGTGTTTTCATAGGTATTTCTTATACCCAGCAGACTCGGGTAGATGACGAATGTTGAAGGTGTGATGGGAAAGAAAGAGTTAACTGGGAAGATGTTTGGGAGTGTAAACAGCTGACATATTTTTAAAATTCCTTGTGAGCAAATGGGCCTAACTAATGAAATGATTCTTTTGAGCTGGGATACAGAATCTGAATTGCCCAAGTATATTAAGGCCTTGTTAAGTTTAATTCTGGTGTCTGCCAAAAGCGATTACTAGGAAATGGAAGTCAAAATCTAAATCAGCTGTATTTGAAGTACTAATTATTGGAACAGAAATAAGAGGTAGAAGTGGGATGGTGTAGTAAAGGGAAGGAGCAAATTATGCAGAAATAAATGAAAATTTATGGGAACGTTGCATGCATAATGTTCTGGAGGAGGACTGAGGTTTAAGGGAAGGCAAGAATTGAACAATTTATTTAATGCTGGACTTTAGTTATAAAAAAAAGAACATATGGTGACCTATGATGTGTATTTGGAAACATGTTAATGTGGTTTGTTTTATTTTATAGGTTCATAGGTTAGTACTAGGCTAACTGCCCTTATGGGCCATTTTAAGCCTAGACAATTTCCCCATGTGAGAATCAAACCCTGCACCTTGTGTTTGTAAGGTAAGCACCTTAACCATTATGCCAACCTCCCATCCTAATTGAACTTAAATTATATTTGAACTTATATTAATTTGTTAGCCGGTGTCTACAGTGGTAGTTTAGTAGTGCTGTGGAACATTTTTAAACACCTTGATTAAAATGTCCTTTTTCTGGATTTATCAAGTGCAAAATAGTATCATCTGTAAATAAAGCTAACTTTTATTGATCACCATACTATTTATAGTCTTGAATTTGAATCCTTTAATTACTTTGCCAATGTCTCTAAAAAAATAAAGGCGGAAGGAGGACACTTCTGCCCTGGTTCCTCTTTTCTAAACACAGATCATATGAGAGGAGCAATCCCACTTTAATTACTGCCTCCAATCCTCCACATATCCTCCTGATTAACTTTATTAGATCAGGGAATGCGAGCACTTCCATTGCCCTACTCATAAAATCCCAGTTTACTTTGTCAAATGCTTTCCCTTCATTATGACCCACCAACAGCAGTGACTTTTCTTACATTCTGTATTCCTCTGAATCATTGTTGTTCTAGTAATGCTGTTATTTTATTGCCTCACTCCACAAAACCACATTCATCCATATCTATCAATTTTGGCAACAATTGTTACTCAGTGTAATATTATCTAAACCTTTTAGTTGTTGTTTGGCCTATGCTATATACTGTGGTTTTGTGGAGTGAGGCAATAAAATAACATCAAATTTTGGAAATTGTACTTTTTAACTGTTATTTTACCTATGCATTGTACTGCTGTGCACAGCCTTTTGACTTGTAGTATATTTCTGTGACCCTACTTTAATATTTTGTAAATGTAATTACTTGTATTATTTCTGGAGCTTTTCCCCTTGGTTCTCCACTGCAAAAGGGCCTCTGCCTCCGTAAGACTAACCCGGTTAACAAAATGTCAATAAATAAATTAATTAATTGTCATTTGTTTAGCTAGTAGACAAAAACTTTATAGTCATGGTTTAAAATTGAATTGGCTCTATATGAAGCTGGGTGTGACAGGTCTTTATCCTTTTTGGGTAATACAGCCACCTCAGTTTTCTTTCAAAATGCTGATGCTTCCTGGGTTAATAAGCTACTGGTGAAGCCAGTATCCAGTTTCTCAGCTTGGGTAACCTGGGATAGCTTTGTTGAGTGAAAGGAAGACATAAAATCAGTCAGCCTGCCAAATGTGAACTAAGAATTGCTACACTCCATGTAGGTTCACTGACAGGACAGCCTTGTCTACTTTCTGTTGGCTAGGTTGTTGTGCTAAAATGCATCATATGACTGTCAGTCCTGTAAAATGTATTGTAGATGTGACAGTGTTTGTGCACTGACATTTTGGTGAAATTGGCTTGTTTTGGGGGGGCGTTTATTATAATGGTCTGTTAGAAAAGTTTACATTGTCTTTCCTAAATGTTGGATTTTGTATATTGAAAGCTAGAGAAGACTAGACAAACCTTACTGTGATGGTATCTTTCTGATTGAGGCAGCCCTGGTTCTGCCTGCTGTTGGAGCTGAAGAAAATGTAACTGTTCATCCTGTTACCAGTTGTACTCTGAACCGTGCTCGGGAGCACTTTGGTACACCCCAGTCTTACCTGTCTCACATTGACAGCCATAGAACATATGTTTTTGATTCCCCTCACCAGACTATATTTGCTTCAGAGGCACTTGTTTTGAAGGAAACTCCAAACCTTGCTGGCACAAAAGTCATACTTGGATAAAATAGAATACATTCTGTCTGTGGTGCACACGTTACAGCATTTCACCTCGTGAAGCATTTGCCCAGTATGTCTTCACATATCTGAGTAACACCTTTCAAGGGAGATCTGGCCTTTGCCTCAGTTGAAGTGTGCCTGTCAGCTTGTTTATCCTTAGAGCTTAGTGTGCTGTCTTTTCTAGTAATTAGACTTTTCTTAAAGGCGGCTCTGTATTTAAGCCATCCTATAAAGCAGTGCTCCCTTCAGTGATCTTGACTTTTGTACTGAAAACCGTAAGCATTTTCCTTTGAACCATCTTGCATTCTTGCTTTTGTGCGTGTTCTTTTTTGGTTCCTGATCCTCAATGACCCTCAAACTTCTCCATACTGCTCTTTGTCACCCTGCTTGCCTCTTATAGAGACAAGAGACCTACCTCATTCATTCATTCTTCTAGGGGGAAAAAGAGGTAATGGCACCATCCTTAAAGATTTTTTTCTTTATTTCTCTACACTTGACTACTGGGTCTGAATGAGTTGGCGGTCATTGGGCATATGTGAGGGTTATCTTTCCCAGATTTACTATGATTGCACATTTTGCTTAGGTGAGACATGCATCATTTTAACTAAAATCTTTAACTGTACATTTCATCTACTCAAACATTATTACAGATGTATCCTGTTTCATTCTGGAATGGTTGTTTTAGCAGATGGGGGTTAAACCCTCTATAAATAAAAGGGAAATGGTGTGAAACACAAATAACTAATTAATGTCCAAGTTCTGCAGCCAAGATGCAAAACACAGCATCTACTACAAAGAAGGTTTCCTCTTGATAGAATACTGTCTTAACCATTTGCTTGATGGTGACGCAACAACTTTCATAAACATCTTGATCCTGTTATCTAGCAGGAAGTTTAGCCTGTATTTCCCTAGTCCTTTTTTCCCCATTATCCCTTTAGAAACAACACTGTCATCACCACTAACTATAATGTTGGTAAACCTTGCTTCAGTCTCGCACTGCTGAAACATTTTTTAGGATCCTATCAATCTTCCCACTTCTCAATTTCATCTTGTTACCCAGTCTCATCTGTCACCTTTTCCTCTCCTCAGTTTCCTTATTCGCTCCCGACTTTGTTTTGTCTTAGCTGTCCTTCCCTGCATTTTTGACAGGTAAGCAAACTGAATTTCTAAGGGTTCCTTCATATTGTTATCTCACGGGCAAATGAACTGATAGAAGCAGTACAAGAAAAGCTTAATAAGAATTTAAAACCACTGGCCCATCACGATAGGTAATGCATATTATAGGAGTGTGTTAAATGTTGGCACCTCAGTATTTAATGCTTACATGTTGAACAGGAGTCCTGTTCATTTGGACAGTGATTTTATTTTATGTAGAAGGGAATTCCAGACTTGTGGTCCTTGTGCAGATACCATTCTTGAGAAGCACCACAGTACCAGAGTGTTTTGTGTTCTGGAAGATGATCTCTGTTTCAGAGATGTTTTCAAAGGTCTCTTCTAATTTTAGTTGCTCAGTTTGTAAATTAGAGTACACATTGGGGGTATGTCTCTAAATTTTATTGCAAGCCGGTTTACATATACTATGGTGGTATAGTGGTAATCATTTGTTGGAGCACCTGTGATGATACAGATTTGTTGTTTTGCCTGAAGTCCAAATGTGCGTTTGGCTGACGTTGCTGATATGACTGCACAGCATTTACTGTTGTGTGAATTAGAACTCCTTTGACCAGTGCTTCTCTTGCTTCTAGTTAAAAGTTTGGAGGTTTGTAGCAAGTTGGAAGAAGTGCAACTCTTGTACTTTTCATTAATTTGCAGGTTTGTTGGGAGCAGGTGACTTTGTCTAGTCAGATACTCCAAGGTACTTTTAAGCCTGCACTGCTTCTTCTTGTACTCTTTCTGGTCCTGTGATATTACAGTTGCCTTTTAACTTGCCAAATCTTTTTGTAGTCATCAAACAACATGGTTATTATTTTTCCCAAATTGACATTCAGACCAAGTTGATGTAATCACTTGCACAGCTTAGTTAGATTTGCAGTTATTGTTCGTTGTTGTGAGAGAACTTATAAATAAAATTTTCTTGTGGATGACATTATTTTAATTTGTGAGACCAAGCATGACAGTGATCAGGAGCAGGGTAACGAGGAAGGTGTGATAGGATCAAAGTCCTGCAAAACCCCTTTTCTCACTAGTAATCAGTTCAGTTTTAAGTCTTGTAGTGCAGTCTTACTAAGAAGTTTGTCAGTGTTCAGTAGGTTTTAAAAGTCCTTCCTGTCATCTCATTGAATAATCCATGATTCATTGGGGCTTTCAGTGTGCATTACCAATATTTCCCTCAAAAAAAAAAAAAAATAAGGTAAACCTGTTACATTGCTTCTACTTTAAAAGTTGGCATTTTGCAACACTTAAGCCTTCTGAACCGGTCATGTCATATATTTCTCATAAGCATGTAAACCATTTATTCACTTCAGAAATCTTTAAATCTGTAGTGAGAAATCTTAAGAAAATATATAAATGTGTGCAGCAATTCTTTTACCATATTGTATATGTAAGTGCAGAGTCCTTTTTGTTCAGCTTCATTGATTCTGTCCATGGGCAAGGAAAGATGGTTTGCTACGTTTCACTTCTAGTGACAAGGTTTCTAATTTCCTTCCCAAATCTTTCTTGGTTTCGTATTAGAGTAGAGGTGGGCAAGCCAAGGATTTTTTTTTAGAGCCGTGCCATAGCAGAGTCAATGATCCGGCTTGGCTCCTAAAGCCTATTAAGAGCTGAGCCAGAGCTCGTAATGTTCAGAGTGAAAGGGCAGCTTGCATTCAAGCACATGCGTACACAAACACATGCACACTTCGCACCTAAGAAACCAGCTTGATGGTCAGTTGCTTCCACATAAAACCCATCTGTTCCTCCCCCCACAAACATACTACCACTTTCTGCATGTGGTTTGCTTGTATGAAAGTAAAGAAAGTGAAATAGTAATCATGTATTTAACTTGCTGCTTACAGGCACATTCACTACCCCTTCCACAACGTGTCATATGTCACTAATTGATGAAAGAAAATGCTCCAGGACATGATCTGATGGAAATGATAGTGCACTTGTCTGTCTGTGCCTTGCCAAAGTACCTATATAAAACAAATACTTTTCTGACTTTACAGTACTGAGATCCAAAGCTGTCATTATAATGGGATTAGAATGCAGTTTCAGCCACCTATGACCTGGCATTATGTATCCAGTTATTGCAAAAGAAGGTGCATTTCCTTTTTTCACAGTATATATAAAGCTGCTCAAAATCATAGAGCAGTCCTCCAGGAAATATACCGCTTTTTGTAGCTTGATCATACATGTAGCTTTAAACATATGTAGCTTTGCAGAATTTGTGGCCAGATGTACATAGAATAACTATTCTCGTAAGCTTCTAATCAGTTGCTGTGCAGTTGCTTCAGCAAGAGTAGTTTATTTTTCTTAAATGATAAGCCACTAGAGCCCTGCAGTGTATTTGCACAGTGATAATACTCATGGAGAACCAAAGTGTAGCGAGAAGCTTGCACTTGAGCTAAATTCCTCCTAGCGTGCACATATATTTCAAACATAAAAGGACATAACCTTAGTCCAAAAACAAAAGTGCAACACGCTCCTTCCCCATAGGCTCCTTTTTCCTCTGAGATTAAATACACATAGCCATATACCCTGACGTTTTCTCCAAAACCAACACAGAAGCAAACTAAAAATAATTTTCAAAAAAAAAAGCACTCTCAAGTCATCATGTAATCCATAATTGCTATAAATAGGTTGTCTTTCTTTTTAAAAAGTCACACTTTCGACGCTTTTTCTTTACTGAGCGTTGCTAGTACTTCCTCTTCTGTATCCTCAGCCAGTCACAGTGCATATCAGATGTGTCCAGACCTAAAAGGAAGTTCCCAGAGTCTGCATATCCAGCCTGAATCAGGCACTTAAGGCTTCATTTCTCGTTTTTTATTTTTTTTTAAGTGGCTATGCTCATTCCTGGCTTGTTAACTTGCAGGAACAAGAGCCTGAGCTGAGCTTGTACTCAGGCTTCAGCTTGGCACAAGCCAGTGCTGGGCTGCCCACCCATGTATTAGAGAAATTATCTTTTAAGAGATTCATTTTTGCCTTGATAGTTAACTTTTTGTATTTGTTTCTAATGCCAAAAATATTGCAGGAAAATTGCTGCACTTTTATTTTTTGTAAGATGGTTTACAAAGTGCAGGGGTGTGCTTTAGTTCCTTAATTCTGACATTAATCATGGATCTGCTGTGCCTTTTGTTTGCTTAGTCTGTGACAGCTGTATGTTCAGAAGGTACTGCAAGGTCCTTTTAGCCTTTTAGGTGTATCTTGCAGGCCACTCTGCACTAGCTAGTATATTCCAAGAATATGTTTGATGTTTTAATACTCTCTAGTAACCTGTCACTTTGCAGCCTACACTCTACAGTGATCACTGAATGTAAGGGCGTCCACTAATGTGGAGTTGTACCATCTGCCTGAGCAGTTAGGGCAGATCTAGTCCAGAATAGTTTGTGGATGAAATGTGGTGCCTTCGTTTAGAAATTGTGAATATAAGCTTTTACTGGTGGAGACTTTCAAGATGACTACAACACTGGTCAACAGGTTGGGGTTTAGAGCTCCGCAGAGTAAAACCTGCAGTAGGGGTGGGGGGCAGTCAGACTTTTGTGATTGAATAAAATTCAGTTAACTGACTAATGATTTCACTGCCTGGAAGCCAGCAAAAAGTCATTCGGAGAAAGTAACAAAATCATTCGGAACTCTGTCTTGGAAGACTCTTGCAACTGATCGGCAAAATGCAGTTCTTGTTTCAGTCGCAGTATCGGAGATGGCTTTCAAAAATTTAAGGAAATCAAATGCACTTGATGTATTTTAACATAAGCAAAACAGTGAAGGAATATGTGGTCACATAAAGACAGAAAAAAATAGAAGTTTAAACTAGTTATTCAGATGAACTGATAACATTTGCAAAAATCAAAGGCTGAAATGAACAAAAGGCTGTCTGGGCATGAGGCTTCTCATGAAGATCTGTTTAAAAAATAGCACGTAGAAAAAAAATGAAATTTTCTGTTTTACCAGAGAAACGGGAAATAACTGTATTAATTTACTTTAATGAAAGTGCAGATAAGCAATTGGGCTTGTGGTGTTCCTTGGCAGGGTTTAATTGGAAGTGCACATCCAAACCTGGCAGTATGAAGATAGCCAAGACCTACGTTAGTAAAGATGCAATCATACAGCAATGGAAGGAGTTTCTTTTGACAATTGTGGCAGAAAGGAAAAGTGTTAAAAGTTGGTGATATTGTTCTAAATGATTCTTCACTGTACACCAGAGTAAGAATAAGAAAAACAAATTTATCCCAGCAATCAGGGAATATTGAAAGGCGGGTGTGAGATTCAAGCTGCTGTATTCACGTTTCCAGAATATTTTTTTTTCCTGGAGGAACAAAAGGCATTTTGATGTGGAACAGGCTAAGTAGGAAATAAAAAGTTTGTCCAACAAAATAATGATTCACCAAGGAGAAGGGGACTCTGCTTGTCCTTTTTCTGACAATGTACCAAATAAAACAGGTTGACAGAAAAATGTGTAGAAGAATCAGTAGTAGTCTGGATTTGAACAGACTGGTTTTGCAATATGGAGATTCAGGAAGAAGGCCAACAACTTTGTTAAATTAAAGAATAAATGGGAGACTACATCTTAAATCTCATAACATATGGAATTTGACATGTGAAATGTGGCTTTGCAAAAATAAATGTTGTTGACTGTTAGACTGTTGGAAGAACTGTAAAGAATGTTATCCACTTTTTTGTCAATAATTTTTAGAAGGACAGTAGGGGGACTGAAGAAACAAGTGTAAATAAAACCGTTTTTGTTAATGTTTGTACAAAAGTTTGAGAGATATAAATTGCATGTTACATTGTAAAGCAGTTTTTGTATAGGGTGCAGTCAGGTGTTTTAAATATTAGGTATGAAGAGTCTTATCAGTGATAGTTCCATATGCTAAAAATATTAAAGCAAGAAAGTAAGTTTTTTTAGTTGTATGTAGGTTTTACACTGTAACACAAAGTAAGAAAGGCTGAAAAAAGCAAATTAAAGTTGATGTGATCTTGGGCTACTTGCATGGACGATGTAAAAGTGCCTTGTTCACGTTTATGTGTGGAATTAAGTTAGTCTGCCATCTTTTTACAGAAATTAATGTCTAGTGTAATATCCTTAGTTTAAGCTATAGACTATTTTTTAAGTAAATAGATTTGAAAATGAGTGTGGGCAATTGTAATTTCCTTAAATTTGCAATGTTATTAGATAATTTTTTCTCAATAGCAAAGTATCTCACAGGGGGGGACATATCTGCAGGTGGAAGCAGTTAACCTTGAGAAGTCTTTAACAGTGTGTTCTGAATGAAATTTAGAAAGAGTCTGTCATATATCTGCAAAGTTATTAGCTGTTTTTTCTCATTGCTAATTTATTTTACTTGTAGACCAACTTTTTGCAGGTTCAAGTAATTAGAGACTGCTGAACATACTGTACTGAGGAAATGCACATGGTACAATGTAATTTGATATTTAAAGGTGACAAGCAGTTCCTTGAAAAACAAGTTTGAGACTCTGGTAAGTGAATAACTTATACAGGTGTTTGCCTCCGTCTTTATACTCAGTTTGTGTAAAGGTAGCCATTACACTTTTTCTCAGGGCTAAAAGTTGACATTTACCAAAAATGTAAGCATTTTTTTCGCATCTGGAAGGGAAAGATAGAAAAGTGAAGAACAGAAGCAACTGGTATAAGCGGGACTATAGACTGTATCATGCACTTTTGCATGGGTAACCTTAATTTTAGAATAGGCAGTGCCAGTGTATGCAGCCGGTTATTTGGGGTAAGTGCTGCTGTTTGTAGGGATAAATGTGTTTTGAAATTGTTCATAATTTTGTGTGTTTTGTTATAAATTAAAGGATGGGGAGGTCCTGAAAGTATGTTTAGTTTTTTGAGTATTTTCATTGAAGCAAATAGTGAAAAGTGTGACATTCAAGTGGAGATGCGAAGCAGCATCTGCATAACAGATTTGTCTGCCAAACAGTGTGTACTTGTAAGACAAAAGTACCATCATGCATAGTAGGCAGGATTAATAGCATCTGTGATCAGGCTATCCTGTCCATTTCATCAAATGTAAATGACCTTACAGATGTAGACAAATAGCAAAGACTATTGAATTATGTTAAGAAAGTTGGTGCATAGATGTTGCAAGAAACACAATTGGATAGAAAGAAGTTATTAATTTTGTCAGGATTAGAGGGTGGGCATTTAATAGAATATCAGGAGCAGTGAAAAAGAGGAGTAATACTGATTGCTAGGAAGAAGGGCAATTATGGCAGATTTGTGGTAGTAAGTAGTTATTGACAAGGTAGAAGGATTGCGCTGACATGTCTTTATATTCCACCTAAAACTGTTACCATTGATCTTGAGAGACTTTTGGAGAAATAATTGGGTTTCAGCAGGGGATGATGTTTATGGGTGGAACTAAAACTTGATTTGCAGTAGTGACAGTAAATTAGACTTGGAGGGGAGTATATATAACAAGCATATTTCTGAAGAACTGTATGAGAATATTCGGTATGGAAGATGCAAAATAGTATGATCTCAGAATTTACATGTTCCCCCATGGTAGAATAACTGGGCTAGACAAGATAGAAATTGTTTCACAGGAACATGTGTATTTAATTGAAAGCTTTGATAATGTATCTGATAACTGTTTCAGATCATACATCAGTAGAAACTAAGATAAAAACATATAGTAATGAAATAAAAATGAGCCGATGGCACTTTCCCACTTAACTGTTAAAAAGAGAGGAATTTAATGAATGGGTAGTGGAAAAGATTTGAGAATTAAGAAATGTCTTCAGTAGGGGTAGCTCGTGAGTGGGATAAATAAAAATGGAGTTTAAAACGGGAGATATTAATGAGAAATCTATAGGAGAGAAGTAATAGGAGTTTAGAGGGATTGACAAACTAAAGTATTGTTAAATAAGGGGACTCTTACAGAGCAAGAGAAGCAATTGGGGAGTGCAAAAGGAAAAATAAGGGAGTATTTGGATATTATGCATGAATTTAGAAAGATTGCTGTAAAGTATTTTTCATAACTTCACTATGACAATCCACATAAAGCAGATGAATGTGGAAATAAAGAAAGGTACAAATGGAAAGATTGCATCTGTATTATAACATCGAAGACGCAAAATGCTGAACGCTCACAAGAGCGAAAATGCTGAAACTCAAATTCGGTATTGTGGGGGACTGTGCCCCCCACACCCCCTGCTAAATATATATTCCAACTCCGAGATCGCACTACAGTGAGGAAAGGGCAAATATCCCAATCTTCACTGTACTGTTATCTCAAAAACAGACCTTCAACATTTTGGCACTTTCACTGTTGTACCATTCGACATTTTGAATTTTCGATAACGTAATATAGATCTGAACGATTTATAGAGGTTAGAAGAAGATGAGACCCAACAGTCAATAGCCATGATAGGAAGAGATCAGAGGAAAATAGTGATGTATATTACTCAACAGGTAGGTCTCCAAGAGTAGACTGTATTCTTGTGGGAGTTCATAACTTGGGAGGAAAGAAACTGATAAAGATCTTGGAAGGTTTTGTTTATTGGTATTTTAAAGGGAGGGGTGGGTATTAGCATATTGAAAGAAGCTGTGGTGGCTGTATTACACAGTAGAGGGTAAAAACCCTTCAGACTCAGCTTCGTTTGGTTCCATTTCAGTTTTAAACCATGATTTTCAAGTGTTTGTACCAGCTTAGAGAATGACAAAGGTGTTGTCAAAATTTGATCTGAATCATTGTGGTTCTGTGGAGGGGAGAAGCACATTTGGCAACATTAAAAGAGAAATGATCCAGAGGGAAGCAGAATGCTAAACACCACTATTATTTGGTCTCGATTCACAGAAAGTATTTGATAGCTGGGATTTTATAGCAGGGCAATAGTGGCATTTGCATTCCCTGATAATTAAGGTGGTAAGGTTCACCTCTGCGGTGTTTGAACAGAGGAGTGAGACAGGGTTGTCCTTTTATTTGCTTTAAATTTAGAGCAATTGGCAAAGAAGGGACTCTCAGATTCAAGGGTATATTTGGTATGATAAGTAAGAAAATGTTAGCTTTATTTTCAGATCATATGCTGTGCTTGAAAAATCCAGATAAGGGCATTTTGGTGTTGCGGAACATTTTTGAGGCAGTTTCAAGTCTTTCAATGATGTAAAATTAGCGAAGGTAAAACAAAGGCTATAGTGGTAAACTGTCTACCCACACTTGAATTGGTTCAGTGAAATCTTTATTTATGGGAACATATGATGAGATGTTTATTTATGGATTAAAAAGGATACAGTTCTGGCAGCTAAGCACCTGTAGGAAGAGACTGAAAAGATAAAATACAAAAACTGAGAAGCTGGAAGCTTTTGTTTATAGATATTAAGGTACAAGCAGTGAAAATGTTTTGCCCCTTTAGTTTTATGTATAGATTTGGAATATTT